>NC_041395.2:173351474-173651474 GCF_900747795.2 Erpetoichthys calabaricus
TAAGTCTCCAGACTCCAACTCTGATGCCAGCCTGCAAGGGTCCTGAAGTGGTCCAACTGTGAGGATCAAGCCAAACTACAATTGAAACTTGCAAAGAAAGTCTTGTAAGAAGTTTTGGGGCTAAGGAACCATTCTTGTGGAAAGGCAACAAGCAGAAGAGAATGTAAAATGTGAAAGACCATATAGCATGGACTGACAATCAGTGACAGATAGTCTTATGGAGTGATGAATTCAAATTTAGAATTTTTGGTTCAGAAAAATGCCAATGTGTCAGAAAAAATGTTGGTGGCAAGCATTTCAATGACCGTGTACAGTTTTCTGTGAAGCAAGGCGGTGGGTCTTTCATGACTTGGGATGATTTTCAGCCAATAGCGTAGGAGATGAATTCTGAGAAATATGAATAGATTTTGAATTGTCATGCTGTATTTTCAGAAAAATGACGTTTTGGCACCAGCATCACCTTTTGGCATAATACTGACCCAAAGCAAATTGCATACACAATTAAGACCAACTGGGAGGAGAAGTTTGCAGATGGAACACTAACGGTATTTTGGTGTGTGCGTGAGTGGGTCCTGTGGGGTCTGGAATGCTGATTAGAGTTGGATTCTGTTTTGCACCCTATGTAGTCCTGAGGTTCCTGAAAGCCTGACTAGGATTTAATGAGTTTGAAAATGCTGTGTTGTTTTATATGTGTACATCTACTGGATATTATTTTTTTGTTAATTATTCACAGTAACCAGCGGTGCATAGTGGTAAAGAATATGGGGGATCCCTCCAAATGCCAAAGAAAAATTCATAACAAATACAGTATTATACTGCTATGTTAATTATACATAAAATAAGAGTTAAATTACTTTGAAAAATACTCAGAAGTTCAGGTGGCATCATAAAGGTACTAGACACACATAGCTAGGCTGGTAGCTTGATGCTCCTAGTTATGTTAGACAGCATTTGCCAACACACTCAATATATTTGTGACATTCTGCTGAGCAAAAAGTTTGGATTCATTTAAGAGCGTAGAAACACATTTTTGAGCCGTTGCTTGTCATTTGCATTGTGATGAGAATGTCGAGCAGTTTCAGAGTCTGCTGTAAGTTCTGTACCAATTGCTCTTTCTCGGTTCAGCTACTTCAGGGCATACATTTTCCCACCACAAATGGAATTAATAGGAATGTCTAAAGCTAAGCTAAAAATGTAATCTTAATTACATTTCTAAAGATGCATGACTGCTAGCTTTTTGAAACACATCCAACATTCACAAATTTAGCATGAGGCTGCATTATACTTACTGAATGAATTAAAACTGATGTGCACACATTAATGGAGTTTTACTATACATTTCTAGAACTGTGTGGAATGATGCTGTTTGAAACTTTTACAAATATTCTGTGATGCCTTAAATGTAACACGTACATGTAGGCTGATACCTTGATGCTCCTGGTTATGATAGACAGCAACTGCCAACACATTCAGTACATTTGTGACATTGATCTATGCAAAACGTTTTTATTCTCGTAAGAAATATGAAACACATTTCTGACTAGTTGAGCGTCATTTTCATTGTGGAGAAAATGTTTAAAAGGTTCAGAGCCTTCTGTGATGTGCTCTCTTCAGGTCAGATATATCTCTGTGCAAAGCCCATATCACATTATGTGACTTCTAGTAATTTGGTATGTCAGACTTACTGACTGCTTTGCTGATCTCATCACCAGAATGTGTCGATTTACAGGACTGAATGGCTGGGCATTTCAGATTTACGGACTATGTGCCAATTTTCCGGCACAGTCTTGCTTGTCCATTTTTCTGAGAGCCAATACCGTGCTGCCTGACAAAGCTGGTACTGTACGGAAGGTTAACAGATATGACAAGTTCAGCTGTTATCTTCGTACGTTTTCTGTTTTTTTTTTTCTGTAAAACATGACACATTAGACAAACAAGACCTCTCTTCTGTTTGTGAGGTCCAAAACACCCACGTTCCTTATTCCTCATCACTGCACTCTATTCGCCCTTTCATCCGGATGAGCATTAATTTGTTGTCAGCACTCATGCACACAGAGGTGACCCCATGATTAAAGACAAAATCAAACCTGTCTGATTTTTTCAGGGCAAGTCGTGGACTAATTGCAGTGAATTGCTGGGTATGTTACATTAGATGACTGGTCTTCACAGGAGTGCTCTGCTGACTGCTTACCAATGGTAAGGTTGCATAAATGAAGGATACGACTGAAAATTGTTGGTAAAGGTGTCTAACGTGACATTAGTCACTATTGCAAAGTAGAGAGCAGTGCTGCATTATCTTTTTAGGGACCAAAGTGTGATTCACTGCAGGGTCACTGTCTGTCTGAAGTCAGCAGTTTCTTCAGATTTGTGTGCATTTTCATCAGAATGTGCCATTATCTCTCACTACGCAAACTTTTGTATGTGGCACTTAACTTGATTGATTATTTAGCCCTAACTGTTTCCAAGGTTTGGAAGAATGTTCAGTAAGGTTGTTTGTGTCAATTCTTGATTTGCAGCTAATGCAAATCACTGAACATGGACTTGTAGAATGAGAAAATAAATAATTGGACATATTTAAAAAACTGAACAACCAGGAAGAACAATGTCATAGCTATTATTATTATTATTATTATTATTATTGTTAATATTATTATCATTCTGCCCCATCTATGGTTGGCTCTTACCATGCACCTGATGCAGCCTCATCAGAAGATGACTGGCAGCGGTTTCTCCCAAATGAACTTTGCCCTCCTATGATGTCAACCTGAATAACGCTTAAATACTGTTGCATTATTGTTAATGGTGAAGTATGTGAACTTGTACATAGTCGCCCACTATATTCAATCAGCTGTTGTTCATTTCATTAGCATTGCCCAATCATATATTCAATCTTCAAGAATTTTCTTTTCCTTTCCCTTGCAGGAATCTCTTTCTCAATAGCCATTTCCTTTTTTATGTTATTCATTTTGATGCAAATCTTTAAACATCTGCCTCTCTCCCAAAAGTAGGTGCTGTTTTTCTTTTAATCAAAATGCACCAGAATCATGGTCCTCCTGTTCTTACCAGTAAGCATTCATGTTATACTACCCATAATGCACAGTCTGATTTTACATTACATTGCCTATTCCCAAGTCTCAAATTTAAACAGGGAATGTTCTTACCTACATTTTTAGCAAGTTTAAAATTCATTTCAACTTAAGTCAAATAATCCTGCCAGATATGTTGTAAGATTTTCTCCTAATTTTAAGCTTATCTGCTGCTTTCTCATTTACACTGTCCTTATTAGAGAAGCTGTGTACAGTCTCCTTGGGGAGCTACTCTTCTGAAGTCCACACATGGTAATTTAAACTATCTGCTTTGGACATAAGACATCACCAGTTATACACTGTTACCCATTCCCATTTTTTTGCATTTCTTACTTAATCAATGAAGCTTGTTTCACCTGATGTTTGAGATTTTCATCTCTTTTCGCCTTAACACCAATTCCTTTTAAGAAAAGTTCTGCTTCCAGCACAATCAGTGTCCACTTTCTAATCAATTCCCAAGCAGGGATCAATAGCCTACAGCTTTATATGTGGGAACCTGGAGAGTGGCACCATTAGAAATGTTCGCTTGCACAACAGTAAAACACGGACTGCCTTTTTCTGCTAATGTTGTGTCATCAAAACTGCTGTGCTGACATCAGGATGGGGAGCAGCCTGCATTTGTCTTGGCACCGTCAGGATTGATCGATTACAAAGGGAAGCTGCTGTACACGTTCAACAGCAGACCAGGAAAGTGCAGGCCCTGCACAACATGTGTCTTTTAATTATTTCTCAGTGTGCTGCCTTTTAAGGGGGCCATGTGTGCAGTGTAATTATTGCACCATTCATTATTTTTCTTCCTACATTAACTATATCCTGGTTTTTAGAGCTATACCCTTCAAACTTGTCACTTGATCTGTATGCTTTATAGACTGCAATTAGGGGTATCCAGTACTGCCCAGGGTAAGGGCAACAAGTACATTTTGGAATGAAAAATAGCCTACAGTCTTCTCATGTACAAATTTGGAATCTGTCCAAAGGTTGGGTGAGATAGGTTTGACAATGTGGATTAGCATACTGGACAAATGCACAAAGACACACACAACTACACATTCAGCTTTATATATTGCTTACAATTTATTAAATGAACATTTGTTGTAGGAACACTTTGCACACCATGGACTCTGAACATTAACATTTTTAGTGACACCTACTGTGAGGGCGAATGTAGATTAATTGTAGGTATTTCCAAAAAGAATTTTTAAAAAATGGGCCAGAACTGTGTATTGTATTTCTGTGGTTCATTATAGATACATTGCTTTGACCAAAATTACCAAGGGGAGTTTCCTCCTGCCCTCTGTTGTTCTAGTATTTTGAAAAATGGTCAACAGTCTTTTGCTAGCTCCTTTGATCATTGTATCTTATTTAAAATGGCTGAATGATGTACATTGAACTAAACTATAATGTCTATCTGATTTATCATGTTATCAGTTCAACTAGGCCTTCACCTAGCTAACCACTTAGGTTCTGTTCTAGATGGGAGATAGGAATAAATACAGAAAACACCTGTCTCATTATCCATGCTGCACCTTTGCGTTTTACCTTCGAGACCTCTAATGTCCACTGGTGGACCTACCTTTTTGGGGCCCTGAAGCCTGAACTCATATGAGGGCCCCTTCACAACCAGGAACAAGGTCTAGGTAACCACTGTTATCTTCTTCAGTGGGGTTGATCCACAACAAATCACCACCATTTTAAAAAAAAAATGTAACCACTACATGTAGGAGGTTTGAAAATCCCTTACACTAGACAACCAAACTTTTTAAGCAGTGTGGACTAAAGCCGCTTCTAGGTCGCCTCCAGGATTAAGGCCCTGAAGCTTAAGTTTCATTAGTTTTATAGTAGATCCGACCTGACTAATGGCAGGCTGCTTGCTAAGTGAGGCTGTCTTTACTTTCAAGCATTTCTTTCAATCCAGTTTACCACCAGCAGAAGGCTTCACAAAGGCATCCCTTTGTGCAGTTAAGGAACTCCAGTTTGTCAAGGAATGACTCATCTAACCTCTTGGCCCATTGGTAGAAGTCAGACAGAGAGACTGATTTTATCCTTTTACTCACAAGATATATTTATTTACACCAAAACCAATAACTACAAGTACAAATTGATACATAGAATCATGCAGTCTGGGTGGGTTAAATCATCATGCAGTCTCATTATCAACAGCAAGTTACTGGTGAACATTCCCAGGTGGCTCAGTTTCTTAGTCGTAGAGCATGTTTTCTCCATGAAAAACAGAGAAAAAGTTTTCTTTCCAGGAAGAGACAACACTCTTTAAAAAGACTGTAGCTCCTCTTCCCTTCTTGCCCAATGAGCACATAAACAAGAGACCATGTCTTGTTTAACAACATGTTCTCAACAGTGCATGCTGACATTTTACTTTTAACTAAAACATATTGAAAATATACAGAATATAAAAAAAGAAGAAAATGTTAGAGGACCATTATTGTTACCCGAGTTCATATGTAGTGAACTAATCCCACACCCATCTCGAGGGTAGATGCTTAGGACTCATAGGTTATAAGTAACCTGACTATGCAAAACACTCTAAAATTGCATTCCAACTCTGCCAGCATACACTGCACTCCTGTTAGGCAAGACCAGATGCAGGTTAAAAGCATCCTAACATCTGTTGATTGAAAAGTTGCAAGAGACATCACCTACTTACTAGCCAAGTATCCAATGTCATGTTATGAAAATGTTAGTAAATTCTTGCTTCACATTGTGACAATTCCTGCTTTACCTTAGTCATAGGTGGTATATGTATGTACCTGTCAGTGAGGGGCTGTTGAGAGATGAAACATTTTGACCCCTTTAACTTGCATTTTGTGTCTGGATTGTATTCAGATATAATTAAACTGTTTTATATTTACAGTAGGCATTATAACGCATCTCCAGTGTCTTTGGTGTGTTCTGACAGAGATCTGATGTCACCATCCCCACACAAAATTCAAATCACTTTCCACTTACATGGTACTTGTATGCAGACAAAAACATATTTGTATTTACATGTCTGATAAATTTGGCAACTATGCATTTTGGAATGCATTTACACATGGATATTAATGTGGTCATATAAATGCCAGGTGTAAAGGTGGTCATTGATTACCAATTGAATGTTTATTACTTGTTTGATATTTATTTTGTATGTCCCTGCACACCACTCTTTAAGATGCTCCATGCAGAATAATTGGGGAGGTGCTTGCCATGCAGAATTCTGAGTCTGGCTTTGTAGCCTGGAAGTCCTTTTAATGCTTTAAATATATCTGTGATCCCATAGAATGTGTGTGTGCCTTGTTGAATAACCCTTATTAAATTTCTCTGCTGGCTTCAAACCTGAAATTGTAAACAAATATGGGGGGTTTGAGTGATGTGGTACACTTGTCACAATATAACACAACTGGCCTGAGGTGAGCTCAGGGAGACAATAAACCTAAAGTGGAAAGGGCAAAAGCTTGCTTGATCTTGATGTTTAGTATGACTACAGACTGTGAAAGAGCAGCCTCACTGTCCTTTTGGCTTTTTGGGTTTTAAGCAGAAGGTGTCAGAGAAGTTACCAGAAACATAACTGTGTTGTGGCCACCAGGTTTTAATAGTAGGGCCACGTTTTGATGAGCCATATACAAAATAGTAAGGCAAGATTTATTAAGCATGGATTACTTAATCTATAACTGGGAAAATGAGCTGGGATTAGACAGTGTAAAGAAAAGACAAGAGAGACTTCAAACATGTGTTGGGAGTCTACATCAGACTTTCCCATTTAATGCCAAAGGCAAAAAGACGCTAAAACAACAACAACAAAAAAAATTGTTGGCTTCGGCATTGGTCACACTGGTGTGTCATCTTTAGTACCCTGGAGACAAATAAAAATGCTATTGGCAGGTTGAAGATAGGCTGAAAGGAATTTTTCCAGGTCTTGGGCCTTCTTCCTGTAGAGAATAATAACAGATAGTTAGTCTGAGGTATGACATCAATATTCTTCTCTGATGTCTCTTCTAAATTGGTCCCTGTTGAACTTGCAACGTGCTCAGT
The DNA here is from genome assembly GCF_900747795.2 of Erpetoichthys calabaricus. Taxonomy (NCBI): domain Eukaryota; kingdom Metazoa; phylum Chordata; class Cladistia; order Polypteriformes; family Polypteridae; genus Erpetoichthys; species Erpetoichthys calabaricus. Next base: position 173,358,587 of record NC_041395.2, read on the forward strand.
GATTTGAGAAAGATCATAAAATAGATTAGTTTTACCTGAAATACGATGTGTTGAACCACCCAAGTACCCACTCACCCCCAAACCCTATGTGCTTTCACCCAGTGCTGACCACCAACTCCCCAACCTATATACCATCAAACATGAAAGAATGCTGTCAACCACCATATTTATCCATTATATCCTCTTTTATTTTCTGTATTTTCAAGCACAATGCAGCAGGAATGGTTACCTGGACTGGGCATCAGTACATTGTAAACTATTCTCACTGCAACTGGTGCTGTGCTTTGCATTGACAATTATTGTGATTATTCTGGCTTATTAAATACTTTATATAAACACACGTGACAATTTAAAGTTGGTTCCTAATGTGGCCAATTCTTTTGGCTCAAATGGATTAACCAGATTTGATAATGGAAGGAGGTGAAAGGAATACTTACCTTTTTTATTTTTAACTATTTTGTTTTTCTTTGGACAACTAGGCATTTCAGAGCTTGATTGTCGTGTTTTGGTGCTTTTTATCTATCTCAGTTTAATCATATGTACCTTTTTCCTTCTTTTTTTATCATTCTCGATATGAAATAAAATTCTGCCACTTTTTGAGAGACATTAGCAGTGCAGTTCTGTTTACATCATTAGAACATTAGAACAATTTAGACGAGAACAGGCCATTCAGCCCAACAAAGCTTGCCAGACCTATCCACTTAATTCTTTCAAGATAACATCAAGTCGAGTTTTGAAAGTCTCCAAAGTCCTACTGTCTACCACATGTCCCCTCATGTGATCATGTGAAGAAAGGAGTTGCATAATGTGACATCATCTTGCAGAGAATATTCAAGGTGGCTGCACACTGTATTCAGAGTCCAAGATTATGGATTAAAACCAAATACTTTTGCAGTGGTTTATAGTATTATAGGCCTTTAATGACCTCTTGGGCACGGCCATCAGCAGTACTTCTTGTTTGCAGAGAGAGTGTAAACCTTGTCAAGAGGTTTACTTAATTTGGCAGTGACATTCATGTCTCTGGTGACTCTTCCTATGAAGTCAGTAGACGGATTGGGAGAGCATGGGGGTCATGAGGTCGCTTGAAAGGGGTGTGTGGCGCTCCTGATAACAATGCAAAAGGACAAAGGTGCAAGTCTTTAGAGTCCTGGTGCTTCCTGTCTTGCTATATAGTTGCGAGACATGGACACTATCCAGTGACCTGCGACGAAGACTGGACTCCTTTGGTACTGTGTCTCTCCGGAAAATTCTTGGGTACCGTTGGTTTGACTTTGTGTCGATTGTGCAGTTGCTCATGGAGTCCCGAATGAGGCACATTACCTGCATTGTGAGGGAGTGTCAGTTACGGCACTACGGCCAAGTGTCACATTTCCCCGAGGGTGATCCAGCTCGTAAGATCCTCATTGTTGAGGATCCGAGTGGCTGGACCAGGCCAAGGGGTCACCCATGTAACACCTGGCTGCGGCAGATAGTGGGTCATTTTCAGAGGGTGGGAGTGGACCACATGTCTTCCTGGGGGGTTGAAAACTGTATCAGTGCATGCTCCCCAACTTGACTTGACTTATAGTATTAGTGGTTAGTGGTTAGTAAGAATCTTCTGGGTTTAGACTTACACAGTATTTTTTAGTTTTGGTGAACATTTTGGGCTTTACTATTTATGTTATTTTTTTGATCTCCTGATTCTTGACATCTGCACATTTTAAGACATTTGCTTTTTCCAGTTCCATCTCCTAGTCCATTTTCCACTTAAAAATTGTCCATCTTCTGTATACATGTAGACCATTGGTTGCTACAATTCATTGTGTCACAAGGGAGCGTGGCCTGGGTATGTAATGCAACACAAAAAAAAGACTAGTCTGTGAAGAATTTTAGATTTTCTAGATTTTTGGGGAGCAGTCACCACCAGGGCTATAACACAAGCCAACATGTGGAATTTTCCTCAGGCAAGACTGAACATCCTCATTAGGTCCACATAAGATACCCTCCCAAGACCCAGAAACATACATCTCTAGTATGACACAGAAGAGAACTGCCATCACTGTGATGTACAGAATTCCAGCTTGCAGTATATTCTTTCGGACTGCAAGGCAGCTTTGGCCCAGGGCTTTCAATGGCACAATAACCAGGTCCTTCGAAAAATGGCAGTGGTTTTGGAGGAAGGCAAATGCAAAGTGAATAAGACAAGCCTATCAAGATCCCAAAGACATATACAATACATCAGGCAAGGAGCCAGCACACAAAACATCAACCAGAAGAGAGTGGTTTGTCCTGACAACTGGGCATGAGTAGAACATGAGAGTGGACCTGGACCAAAAACTGATATTCCGAGGTGAGATTGCCTCAACTTCCCTACAACCAGATATTTTCCTGTGGTCTACCTCTGCCAGGGCAGGGGTCATGGTCAGGCTTACTGTTCCATGGAGGAAGGAAAACAGGCGGCCTTTTAGAGGAAGAAGGCAGAGTACAGTGAGCTGTCTATGGCACGCACAGAAGCAAGATGAAAGGCATCTGCCTACCCAGTAGAGGTTGGCTACAGAGGCTTCATTGGAAAATCCACCCAGCAATTCCTGATGGTATGGAATTACTGGGTCCAATCAGAGGAAGACACTTAAGGAGCTGGCTCTGGAGTTGGAGCAAGGGTCGTTTCTGGCTGTGGCTCAAAAAGAAGATACAAAGTGGGCTAAAAAGGATCTTATGGTCAGTTTCAGAGATCAGTAGAGAAACATGACAATGGCTGTTCCACCACCTGGAGTTGTTCTGGGTTTAAAGAAGTGAAACATCTGTGAAGGGTGGCTCACAGCTGACAACCATGCAGAATAACAGATGGCACAGGCAGAGGTGTGACAGGCAGCAATGCCTCATCAAGTAGACAATACATGTGCTTGCATCTTTGACTCTTCCCCTGTAAAATGATTTGTTTGGTTTCTGGTTTATTGTCCTTTTGGTGTACAATCCATACTATGTATAGATCTGTCTTTGCCCTACATCTTTAAAAAAAATCTACAAAAGAAAAGCAACACTTGTTCCAAACGGTCATGATTGACGGAATTTTGTCCATCAATTTTTAATCTCACTTTCTATTTATTTATACTTGAAGGGCAAACGTTTTAAGAGCAGTGCCAGTCCATGACTTGCTAACAAAGTCACAATGGAACAATATAGTGTTGCCAGTTCACCAAACACTAACTGTGTGTTCTTTACACTTTGGAAAAAAACTAGATTGCCTTTGTGAAATCTGTGCAAACATGTGGAGAACATGCATCCCCACTCTGAAGCTGAAATATGCTGTGAGGTCACAGCAGTACCTCTAGACTATATTTAGTTATTGATTTATCCATCCATTCATCCATATATCCATTTACTGACCCATTTAAGTCATCACATGTATGCTTCCAATAGTGTGGCCACAAATAAAGTAAAGACATTACAATTTTGTCTCTCTATTCATCCATCTATCCCACCATCTACCTGTTTTAAATCACAGGGGCTAGCAAGGCACCATAAGGTACAAGCCAAAATACTTGACCTGTTCCTACCCCATAACTTCACTTAAGTAATTTAGATTTAGTCTATTGACAAACCATACAGAAGTGGAAGATCAGATCCTAATCTAGAGTCAAAAAGGGACCCTAACCTCTGCACAACAACCTCACTTCCCTTTCTCATCCTAGTGTTTGTCCCAAAGAATTCTTCATTTTTCACCAGATTTCTGTGATAAAATGTATAATGCAATACCCTCCCAAAAAATGGTAGAAGACCATCAAAATTTCAGAACCATAATAGCATTCACTTCTGTAGTCGCTCTGGCCTCCGTTGAAAATGCAAGGGGTCATTAGTTATTCAGTTTCTTTGTCTTTGAACATATATCACTTCAGGGTAATTAAAAATCCCATTAGATTCCAAGTTAACCAATTAAGCCTTTCTTCTGTATAAATCCTGCTAATGAATTCCATTTTTTTTTCAGTCGAGAGAGGGGGAGATGGAGGAAGCTGAAAGAACATGTGGGTGTGTGTGGGGGGGCACCGCTGGAATGCATGTGCAGTAATCGCTGTGGCTTCAGTAGATCATTGATGTGTTAGGTCCTGCCTGGAGAGTCCTAAGGGCGGCTGTCTGAGTCACATTTAGAAGCATGCTGGCTTCTTTAGGAGCCTTCTGACGAGACTGCTGTTTCTGGATGTACGTGTGCTGGGAACCCGCAGCTCTTTTAAAACTGCTTTTACGTTCATATTCTGTAAGTGAGTGCTGGAACTAGAGGAATTCCTTCTTTTAAATTGTCAGCAGTAGCATTTCAGTATTTTTATTATTATTATTTTTTGTTGCTTTGATTAAATTAGCCAACAGCTTAGTTGAGAGGGAGATAAAATGATTCTTAATCAAACTGAAAGAAAAATGTCCCACAATTAAAATGTAAGCAAACCGCTAGCCCATCCAGCTACCATGCCCGCAGAGCCCCCCTAAAGCACTGTGTGTCATCAAAGAGATTTTTATTAAGCCTTCCATATTTTTGAGCACATTTTAGACTTGGTGTGTAGAGATGCTTTCATGTTTGCTGTTAATCTTTTTCTATTAAACACAGCTCTGACCATGGTGAATATCTATGGACAACGTGATAAGTGAGTGAGGAGGTGGATGTGCATGGGTGATGGACTGGCATTTACTTTGGGTCCAATGCTGTCAGTATCACCAGGCTCACCAAGAACCATTATTACCTAAGACTCTCAATTTTGTTCCCCCTAATAGTCCAGGGTCATGAAGACACAGAGTTCAAGCCCATCTCAAAGTAGCAACCAGCCCTTGGCAAGGATTTCAGTATGTTACAGAACACACACAAACACTCTGGACAGTTGTAATGTTTATTAACTTTGCATGCATGTCTTTAGGATTTGGAAGGAACCTGGAATATCAGGAATAAAATTCACATTCACACAAGAACATGCAAGACCCACAGTCCTAGAACTTTGAGGCAAACTGTGCTCACAGCTAGACCAACATGCTGACCTTACAATTACTAGTAAAACAAGTTTTAAAGAACCGCATATTCATTAAGCTACAATGCCAGTGTCATATTTTGAATCCACACATGCTCCGTTTCTAGGCAACAGTTGGCCACTGAAGTAGTTTCCAGTATGGATTGGTGGCAGGCTTTAAGTCTTGCTATTGAAAACTGACTTAGTTGTGTAGCCCTGTTTTAAAATTCTCCAGGTTGGTGTTTATAAAATCTGTATGCTTCATACACCAAACGGTTTGCTTTGTTTTATTGTAGCTTGATCATTTGAAACCCTGCTGTGTTTTTCAACCTTTCCATGTTTTCACAATGAATCAGTCCTTGTGAGAACTGGTTATAAATCTAAACTAGAAAATCAGTGCAGTAGAAAGCTGTAGCATGTGAAATAAATCAAGAGGGAGGCTATTTTCACTGTGAGCTTATATTGATGTGCAGGTCATTCATTTTCGGCGAAGAACACCCATTATGGGTACTGGATGATAAAAGCTTTCATAAGCACATCAGCAGACAGCTGAAGTGACTTCATTAAGAATTCATAGAAAAGGCTTTTTACCTGAGACCCTATTGCAGGCTGCTGGACTGGGCTTCATCTCTGGTCTTTTCTTCACATGCTGGTTATATCTATCTATACCTTATTGAACAGCTAAGTAACAATGACCTAGCTGTGTGGCAGTCACATGATAGGATTGTGGGGCATTAAAGATGAGAATACTCTTCAGGGCGTGCTCGGTCATTGTCCCCTTCTGCCTTTGTGCCATCCTGCTGATTTATTACAGCATGCTTTATAGTTTAAGTGCTCATATGTTGTTTTGATGATGCTTGTGTTTTGCATGTCTTATTAAATTTTGACATTTGGCTTGTGATTGTCCATTTTTTATTACCTAGACACACTGAGCAAATTCTTAAGAACACTGTACTACGAGTAATTAGAACATTAAAGCATTAAATGAGAACAGGCCATTTAGCCCAACAAAGCTCCCCAGTCTTATTGTGAATCTCTCATTCTATCATCTCACTCAAATCCGGTGACTGGACAGCCACTGAAGAACACCAAAGTCATTGCCATGTTCATTAAACTAGTTTGAGCTATCTTTTGCTGGATGATATGGTGCATTATTATGCTGGAAATAGCCATTAGGAGATACTGTAGGTAAACTGTGCCCATGAGGAGATCTATATGATCAGCAACAATAATCAGCTATCTTGTGGCATTCAAGATATGATTAATTGGTATTAACAGGCCCGCAGTGCAACAGGAAAACATTTCCCACATCATTACACCACCACCACCAGACTGAACTGTTGACTCAAGGCAGCTTAGGTGCATGGATATATGCTATTCACTACAAACCCTGATTCTATCATCTGTGTGCTTCAGCAGAAATTGATATTCATCACGCCAGGATACGTGTTTCCAGTCTTCAGTTGTCCAGTTTTGATGAGCATGTGCTCTACTGTAGACTCTGATTTCTGTTCTTGGCTAACAAAAGTGGAGCCTGATGTGGTCTTTCACCTCAAGGTTCAATATGTTGTGCATCTTGAGATGCATTTCTGCTCATTGCAGTTGTATAGAGTGGTTATTTTAGCTACCATAGTGTTTCTGTCAGTCTGACCATTCTCTTTTGACTTCAAGGCATTGTCATCCACTGTACTGCAGCTCACAGGATTCTAAGGAGATCAGCAGTTACATTAATAATCAAACCAGCCTGTGTCGCACCAACAATCATGCCATGGTAGAAATCACTGAGATCACATTTTTTACCCCATTCTGGTATTTGATGTGAAGCTCTTGTGGGGCATGGCCCGGACACAGACAGGCGGACACCGTAGGTACAAAACCCAACACAAGTTTATTATACATATTTACAGAATAAAGTGCACACAACCCCAAAACTCCCCCAAAATTCAGGCCTCTCACACAATGCCTCTTCCTTACTTCAGGTCTGCCTCCACTCCTCTCCTTCTGAGCTCTATCCTTCTCCTCTCCCGACTCCAGCCATCGAATGGAGGGAGGCGGCCCCTTTTATACACACCCGGATATGCTCAAGGTGCCTCCCGATGAGCTTCCGCCGGCACTCCCCAGTGTGGTGGAAGTACCGGCTGCACACCCGAAAGCACTCTGTTTTCCCTCCAGCACTTCCGGATGTGGCAGAAGTGCTGAGGACCAGGGCTCTCCAGGCATCGGGATGCCACCTGGCGGTGACCACAGGCCCCTATAGGGTTGAGCTTCCAAGTTCAGTTTTCTTGGTCCCCAAAGCCACCAGGGCAGTTACCCCTTCGTGTTCTGGAGGAGGTGTAAGCCCTCCTCCAGTCCTTTCGGGGATCCCAGCTGGGTGCCACGCCCAGCCGCTTGCCACACTCTTCATCTGTATCTGTATGATTTAATGCATTGCACTGTTGCCATATGACTGGCTAATTAGATAATTTCATGGATATCCATGGTGTACAGGTATTCTTAAAAATGACCCAGTTTGTGTATGTAAAATAAATACTGCCATTTATGTAATGAAATCTGCCATCACAATACATCCCATGTCACTATAAATTTGCTCTTTGTCCTTGGACTGGTCTTCTGTGTGGCAGGAACTGACTTTACTGTACTCTGCTGAGCAGATGGCCTACCAGATTGAACATGACACTGATGGGGTCATCTTCAGCATAATGATCATATGGCCAGTGGTGGTCGAAGCCCATTTGGAGCCCTAGGCGGGTGAACGTACATTGCCCCTCGTATATAGCAGCTAGTCGGTATTATTAGACTTTGATGACCCTTTATCACCCATTGTGTCTGAAGTGTGTGCCCCCTTAGTAGTACAAATGACACCCCTTTGTAAATATACTGCAAACTTTAAGGATGGAATGTGCACACTTTTATTTTCATAAATGATACCCAGCAGGTAACAGCATCCACTCAGCAGCCTCCAGAGCTTCTGCCCCCATAACTTTCATAAAGTTTGCACCAGACGGCCATTTATGTCGCCGAAGGATTTACTTAACTGATTTGGTACTTGACTGATGATAATGTGTTCCCTTATTTATATATATATATATATGTGTGGTACGTTATTCCAAGCCTTTCAGAAACATGTAGTTCCACTGCAGACTTTGGTTGTCGTACTTGTTTCCGTCACTGCAAAACTAACTTGATGATGGTGAGATCTGTGGGGGTCATACCATGTGCTTGAAAATTCTCATTTTGCGGCAGATATGTTTTTTTTATGATTTTAGCCATTTGGAATCATTGCCATGCTGAAGAATGATGTTGAGACTGATCAGACACATCCTCTATGATATTGCATGATGGATAAGAATCTGCCAGTAGCTCTCATATACTGTATATATGTACTGTATTTACTAGTAGGGTAGCCTGGTGCAGGTGTGGTCAAAAAGTACATTTCTTGAGAAGGAAAATTTTTTACCCAAAACCAAAGTTTTACTGACTAAACAAACCATTGGAAGCAACTTTGTATACCTATCCCAAATTTAAAAAAATTAGTCCTAAGGACACTTCCATAATAAAGTGCAGCTAAGTTGAGAAAGTTCCCCAAGTGGAAAGAAATATTGCTTTTGGGGGAATCTGTGCAAAATTTGGTTGAGTTATAGGTTCAGACATACAAACACACAAAACATATCCAGCTTTATATGTTAGGTAATTAAGGCTAACAAGTTGCTGAAGTTACATTTCTTTAAGGTAGTCGGCTCCATTAACTATACACAGAAAAACAAAAAGTAAGAAAATAAGGAAAAAATCATAAAGAGTTGGAGCAGTGAGTGGTGAACCCTGTATAACTGGCAGAATTTGGGCAACAAATCAAAATGAAAGCAAAAAGGAAAATAAAATGGCAGCTAGAGTTGCAGAATGTTGTCTTATCAGATGCAAGTCATTAGATTGACTTCTTCAAGTGTAGGCTTCCTTTTTATGTTGTTCCTGGAGGAAGGGGCGGGTTCAATGATGGAAAGTGAAGTGACGGAAGCAGAAGTGATGTCAGCAGTCCTTGTGCTGTCGATCTTCTGCTCTGAGGGCAAGAAAGGGAAAGGCAGTGAATGACAGAGCCAACCCCCAAACTGTTGTGAAATTGAAGACAGCTAATAAGCCCTAAGTTATCCCCAGTTCACACTTGTGTGACACTAAATATCTTCCAGGATTTTTGAAAGTTCCTTATGTTATTCACTCATTCACAGTTTTTGTTCAGACTATATACTTGTTAATAAACACAGCAGAAAATACATAGTGAAGCTAAGCATGTTAAATGTCATCTTAAGAGACTTAAGCAGGGACCATGACAATGTAATCTCTGCTAGAGGCTTTACAAGGCTAGTTTAACATGGCATGCAATAGCATTCAGCAAGAAGGGCTCATTATAAAATGAGGGTGGTTTGTTTTTCATAGAATCTTTCTATCTAAATGTCTATACTCCCATTTATCCATTCATTTTTATTTACTTAACCTCACTTAATTCCATTATTATTGACATATTCAGCTCTTTCCTTTAACAATGCTAATTGGAGTAAGTAGATTCAGTAACTGCATGATTAGATGGAGGGACAGTTAGACTGTAATGACTTCCTCTAAAAGAATGCAAACGAGTTGCCACACTGTTAAGACCCAATATGAATCTGAGCTATTGATTTAGCCAATATTGCATCACATCCAGTCCTCCCTGTCACCTGCCAACAAGAAAAACTACTGTTTACAGAATGAAAATAGAAAATAAGGAGTATATCAGCGGTTCTCAACCTGAAAAGGGGACACGAATCTTGCCATATGTGGTGTAATTTCGCTATTCGTTGGGAAATTTTAAACTTGTAGCGGTGTATTGGCAGCAAAAAATATAGCAATAAATTTTATTAGGGTTTCAAAAAACATTAGGGGGGCGTGATTAAAACTGTTATGAGAACTTGGGTCGCAAATACTTAAAGGTTGAGAAATGGTGGAGTATATTAAAACTAAGCAAAAGACCTCAAACCAAACATTGGTATACATATATATATATATATTTGCAGTTGGAAATCCACAAAGGTAGAAAAATGCAAATCGTATCACAGACCTTCTCTTCCATATATATATATTATAAAAGAAAATCTTGAGACAAGACTATAGCCAAGAGATTTTTTCAAGTTCCCCTCCTCTCAACTATTTTCAACCACACCCACGGTCCTCTCACCTCTCATTCATGTGAATGCTTTTGTCAGACACAGTTCCTGTGCTCTCATCTCTTATAAATTTTTCCATTTTCCTCTCTTTAAGTTCCTAATAAAAGAAGACTTATTATGTCCAAATCTTATTGATGAATTTCATCCTGAAGGGTTATCAACAGAAGAAATGATTACACGGGCAATCCTAAGTCAGTTTGTAGTGTCGTCTACTTATATATATATAACTGAGGCATTATATACCGCTCTAAAAATTAAAGGAATACTTTTTAATCAGAGTGTTGGATCCAAGTCAATGAAACTTTTGGGATGTTGATCTGGTCAGTTAAATAGCAGAGGGGGTTGTTAATCAGTTTCAGCTGCTTTGGTGTTAATGAAATTAACAAAAGGTGCACTAGAGGGGCAACAATGAGATGACCCCAAAACATGAATCATTTAATAGGTGGAAGCCACTTTTTTCACTATTTTTGCATTTGGCTACGGTCAGTGTCACTACTGGTAGCATGAGACGATACCTGGTCCCTACAAAGGTTGCATATGTAGTCCAACTTCTCCATGATGGCACATCAATACGTGCCATTGCCAGAAGGTTTGCTGTGTCTCCTAGTGCAGGGCATGGAGGATATTCCAGGAGACAGGCAGTTACTCTAGGTGAGCTGGACAGGGCCATAGAAGGTCCTTAACCCATCAGCAGGACTGGTATCTGCTCCTTTGGGCAAGGAGGAACAGGATGAGCACTGTCAGAGCCCTACAAAATGACCTCCAGCTGGCCACTGGTGTGAAAGTCTCTGACCAAATAATCAGAAACAGACTTCATGATGATGGTCTGAGGGCCCGACATCCTCTAGTGGGCCCTGTGCTCACTGCCCAACACCATGGAGCTCGATTGGCATTTGCCATAGAATACCAGAATTGGCAGGTCCACCACTGGCGCCCTGTGCCTTTCACTTGTGACAGATGTGAAAGGGTCTGGAGAAGCCGTGGAGAACATTATACTGCCTGTAACATCGTTCAGCATGACGGGTCTGGTGGTGGGTCAGTGATGGTCTGGGGAGGCATATCCATGGAGGGACGCACAGACCTCTACAGGCTAGACAACGTCACCTTGCCTGCCATTAGGTATCGGGATGAAATCCTTGGACCCATTGTCAGACCCTATGCTGGTGCAGTGGGTTCTGGGTTCCTCCTGGTGCACGACAATGCCCAGCCTCATGTGACAAGAGTATGCAGGCAGTTCCTAAAGGATGAAGGAACTGATGCCATTGACTGGCCCCCACACTCGCCTGACCTAAATCCAATAGAACTTCTCTGGGACATTATGTTTCGGACCGTCTGATGCCGCCAGGTTGCACCTCAGACTGTCCAGGAGCTCAGTGATGCCCTGGTCTAGACCTGGGAGGAGATCTCCCAGGACAGCATCCGTGATCTCATTAGGAGCATGTCACAACATTGTCAGGCATCATTTTTTCACTTTGATTTTCAGGGTGTCTTTGAATTCATCCCTCTGTAGGTTGATAATTTTCATTTCCATCAAAATATGTGGCATCCTTTTGTTCTTAACACATTACCTAGTCCATATCAGTATAGATATCCAGCATGTTTTTTTTTTTCCATTGAAATGTTTTCAGAGTGTTCCTTTAATTTTTTTGAGCAGTTTACTATAATTCTGCTGGCCTGTTAACACCTGGAGATCTCTATGGAGGAAACACATTCTATGGCTAGAGAAAAAGAACCTTGAATTTGTTGCCTGAACCTGAGGATGTGATTGTGACTGTGAATTAAAAATGATGGATAGCTGGAGAATGTAAACGGAAAAGGACAGTTGTACATTTACATAAGAATGGTCAGTCAGTCAGTCATTATCCAACCCGTTATATCCTAACACAGTCATTGACTCAAATGTAGACCTTCTAACATCCAGAAGTGCTCAAGGCTAACAATAATCACTAATATTAAAAGAGTCCTTTATGCATTTAATTCGATTTAGGGTTGTGATGTCTGAAGCCTATCTATATTCAACACTAGGCAGAAAAACAGGCCTGGCGAGGGCATGGCCCACTTATGTATGTATCCACACTCAAGCTGAGCTGATTTCATCTAATTTAACCTGCACATTTTTGGGGATGTTGAAAAAAAGTTGTGTATCCAAAAGAAAACCCATGCAGACATGGCCAAGATGTTCTAACACCCACACTCACTCATACTGAGCCAATTTATAGAAAACATGGAAAACCTCCAGTGTTGAACGATAACTTATAGTGCTAAATAAACCCTAAAATTTGTATTTATGTGAACATTGTTTTCATACAGACATACAAATGTTAATGCAACAAGTTTATTATGCACTAGTCAATATAAATATTTTCATCCTGATCTTGTGAATACTGTAAGTGTAGAAACTCCACAGGCAGTGCCTGGTTAACTTGACCCCAGGGCTAAGAGACTTTGAGGTAGTAAAACCACCTACCAAATCACCTTCTTATTCCAATGTACTTTCTAATTGGAAAAAATTATTTCTAAACACTTCTGTCGTCATTCATCGCTCATTTTTTGTGTTTTAGATCCATTGTGCCAACATTTTTGTATTTTACAAAATGTTGAAAATCCATGTTGATGCTCAGATAAAGTTATTATTCCTGTACTGAGTGGACCCAACCTTCACCCTATTATTATTCACTACATGTATTCTGCTTTATTCCAGTGGGCGGTAGGAAGCTCTCACAGCAGCTTTAGCAACTGCAATATCAACAGTGTCAGACTGTCAGCGAAGCTATAAGAAAAATGTGAGAAAAACTGCTGACCAAAAAAAGGAGAAGAGCTTCATGTACATAGATGTCAGCAGCCAAAGGCCGACTTCTGGCCGCAGCAATTGCAGAGTCATATGACAGGATGTCAGAGTTGTGGGCTCTGATTGATTATTTCCCTCATAATTGATTAGATGGAGATAGTCATCGGATATTACTTGCACATTAATGGAGAGCCGCTGCCTCTTGTCAACAAAATTAAATTACGCTCGCCGGTTTAAATATTGTATGGGTGTTGCAGGTACCATCCATGACAGAAAAGAGTGCACAAACTGGATTTAAAATGCTTTTATTCTTGCCTGCTGAGCATCAATGAATAGAGTTCTCATTATTCGTATCTCTCGCAACAGAAGTTGTTAATATTGTCACGAACACACACACACATAGACACTGATAAATGCAATATACGACTGTATTCATGCATAATGCCTGGAAGTACACATGTGAGGAAAGATGAGAAACCCAAAGAGAGAGCAGTGGGAATGTAATTATGAGCAGAAAGAAAGAGCAACCAGGACACAGTAAAAGGGCATAAAAACTAGGAATTGGAGAAAAGACGTGTAGTTGACTAAAACAGGCTGTCAGTGTCATGGATCGGCCTGCCACATTTTATTCTTTGGCAGTATATTCACAGTTTCATATAGCGAGGTGGCAGCAGAAAGATGCATCTAAATATATACTGTAAGAGGACTTTTTTTAAATGCAGAGTGACCACTAAAAGAGAAAAACTATAAGTAAGACTGTTTTCGACTTCTAGATATTTTTGATATGTTGTATTTAAATTTAAATACAAATGCAGATTATTAGAAAATAGCTGGAGGATAAACAGAAATAATTAGATAATTTCTGCGCACACTGAAAAACACACCCACACTCACGCACATCAGGGTCAATTTAGAGCTGTCAGCTGACCTTTATGATTATGAATGTCCTTATCTTTGTATATAATGTAGGTTTATCATTTCTTCGGATAGATTTGGTTGGTTTGACTTAATTTATATAATATTTAGTAAGGTCAGTAAATATTGATGTTGATAGATATTGGTCAGGAACAAAGTCAACCCTAATTAAAACACTGTGAAATCAAGAAAATAATAATTATTTTATAGTTCATATTTCATGTTGACTTACATTTATTGGGATTCAGATGTAAAAATTAACATTGTAAATTGATTTTTGAGAAGTAATGCTGAAAGGCACTATATAAAAGGAACCATTTTATATGCGTTTGTGTTTAGTTGCTGCTTTGTATTATTTTGCTCTTCATGAGCACAGTTCACATTTGTTTCAACACCTAAGGGACACACATAAGCATAATATATTCCAACACAACATTACAAAATGTTCTTATGCGCCAGAGGGTATTTTTCTCTCTGTAAATGATGGTTAACTTCATTTTGTTTTTATTTATGTTTTTTTTCATATTCCTCTTGAGGGTAAGTTGAGATTGCATTGAATGTTTCAGAAGCAGAATTATGAAGAAATTAAGGCTTTGACTGAAGAGGGTCCTTCAAATTTGTTATCTTTTACCATGAGTGTTTCATAGTGCATTATGACGGCGTGAAGTCGGCTGAATGGAGAATTTAGAATGGTTAAGAACAAAAAAAAAACTGAATTTGAAACTCAGTGAAAGAAAGGAAAAAAAATCTAATTCTGATGGGAATTAATTACTGTGTTATCATGGTGAAGTTTCACTCCTTTTGATAATTAGCATGGTGTAAGAGAAACCACACACAGGCACCTGTCGGTCACTGATGTCAAGATGCATCTTCCACATGCAGTATTTCAGTGCACGAATGAAAAGAAGAGAAATGCATTGCCTGCCAACACACTAGGAAAAATGTTCACTCTACCTGCCAATAAATTTGCCAATGAATAGAAGTATTGTTAAGGAAACTGCTTCCTCCTAGTAAGTGTGTTGTAAAACAATATAATTACTATATATTTCGGTAACCATTATAATATATAATGTACATTATACTATATTGTGAAAGGAGTCAATGAAATACATGGTTACACTTTAGAAATTAATTTATGAACTTAAACTAATTCCATGATTTAATGTGAAGAGGCATTTTAGTAATTCTTCCAATTGGCAGAATACATGTCCTCTATCTATCTATCTATCTATCTATCTATCTATCTATCTATCTATCTATCTATCTATCTATCTATCTATCTATCTATCTATCTATCTATCTATCTATCTATCTATCTATCTATCTATCTATCTATCTATCTATCTATCTATAATCAGAAGCTTTCTTTTTGTTTTGTTTCGAATAGATGCATTTTATTTCATTCTTATTTGAACGAAATCTACTGCAGCAATCGCAGCATTGAACCTCTCGCAATGTTTTTTTCTGCTTTTAGTCAAAATGTTTTTGACAGTTACTTGCTCATTTAAATATAATTAATTTTAGTGTGAACCTGGTCAGTAGTAATTAAGAGTGGTTTTCTCCTATTTTTGATTAGAAATACATACATTAAAAACAAGACTAAATAATGACACCACTTTCTAAAGCTGGTTCAGCTACCCATAGGCAGGTATAATTAGGAAAATAGTTGATACACAAAAAGTTTTTGCTATATAACTGATGCTATTTTACACAAACAGGCCGGAATTATACTAAAGTTTGCTTGCTGAAACTGTGACAGATGGACATCCTGTGAAATGAAATGTAGGTTTACGCCCATCTGATTTTTGTATGTTGCATTGTATTACTGTCACATCTAATTCAGCAGTCCTCCTTTCCCCGTTGAGAATCCATTCATCCACTTATTTTCCACTTCTGTCCTGTATGGGGTCATTGGGCACTGAAGCCACTCTTATAATGTGATTCTTGTGAAGAATACAAAAACGTCTACCTGTCAGATTAAAGAAATAAAACAACATTTTTCTGTCAATGTTAAACTAATATTTGCTGACCTGCACACATAGAAGGTGGCAGGGTGCAGGTGATTGAAGACTAAAGATCAAATGTGCTGAAAGAAACTTGATGGATGGCTGTAATGGCACAAGTAAATAGAGTCAGAGATTGTTACAAATACTCGGCAAATGCAGCTTCCCTCGCTGGGAGCAAACATCAAGCCTGGGGCATTTTGAGGGTCACAACGGTGCCTATTATTGTGTGCTGCCCATTGTATTACACAGGGCTGCTGTGAGGAGCATGACACTAACTGCAGTTTGTCACACTGGGATGTATTTCTATATACTTGATACAGCAACTGAAATAGCTCCTAAGGCTTCATTTGGTCAAAATTTCAGTGATGAATGTTCAATTATGTTCAGGATGATTGATTTATAGCAAATTGAATTGTATAATAAAGGCACTTAAAAGTTCAGCTCAATCCTGCTTTGCATTTGCTAATGACCAATAAAAATTGCCTTATTGATTAAACAAATGCACTTAAGGGAAAATACACTTAGAAAGGCCAAGATCACCAACCTGTGCTGGAATGTTTCCAAGAACCTGATGTGACCGTTTTTCAGACAGTGTTAAGATTTTTATTGTTAACACTAAGGAAGTCACTCAACAAAAAGTAATTCCATCATAAATAGTACTAGATATTACTTATAAAAATCAATAATAAAATAATTTGTAGTACTAGAAGAAATTAATGTGTAATGAATGAAAGGCCATGATACACAATGACAAAACTCCAGGGTGAATGGCCTCAGCACTAATAAATTTTTTGGTAGCATATGGCTCTTACATTTTAAGTAATTACAAAAAATACGAAGCAGTGATGATGGGCAGTTCTTGAAGCTTTTCAATTTTCAGATTAATTTGAAATGGCCATCTTATCTACATATTCGTGTAGGTCTGAAAAGGGCAGGTAAGGAGGTCAAAAGTCTGAACCAGCAGAATAAAAGTATTCAAAAGTAAGAATGAGTTGGGGTAAAAAAACCAGAAGATCAATAATAAATATGATCACCAAAACATTCAAACGTTCTGATTTGATATCTATCTGACACTCAATTTTTGCTATATGTTGGTCCCAAACCTTGGATATACCATTGTAGTGTATATATGAATTGTCCCCAAGGTAGCCTGGAGTCATTGCAAATGTAAGCAATAAACAAAATGGTCGCTCCCACACCTGATTGCTGGAAACAAAATGGTTTGTGAAGACCTGACAAAAATAATGAAAAAAACATACAATGATGCCAAAATCTTTGTAAAAAGAAAACAACAACTCCAATTAGAAGCAGAAATGCTCCAAAACCACAAAATGATAACATCATTCTGCAACTTGAACTGTACATAAATAACAGATTTGGATTAAATTATTACAAATTCAACATTATATTAAATTATGAAACAGCAAAAATGTAACTTATTGATCAAAGAGTATGACTTAAAATTGGTATAAACCATATTATATGTGGTCATAAACAGTACCGTAGCTTTATTCTCCTTTTCTTCCTTACACCTCTCCTTTAACTTTAGTTCTCCAGACAGAGAACAAGTGTCTTGTCCCAACAAATAGCACTGCAAAATTTAATTATATCCTCCCAATGATTTATAAGTTTAACATAGATGTTCCTCAATTCTCTGATTCTAGATCAAACATATTCAACCGCTGCTGAGGCAGGATATCTTTCCTTAATAGTTGTACTTTAAAAGGAGCTGGGAGTTGGGGTGAGAAAAACCAGACAGCCTAGGGCATTATAAGTTTTAAACAAATCCCCTTTTAATTTCCTACTTCTCTATGGCAATTATGACTAGCAACGCACACTCATATAAATGAATGTATATATGTGTGTGAGTGTACATGTGTGAATGTGTGTTAAGATATTGTCCAGATGGTCGTTAATATTTGGAAAGTCTGTTCTTTTTTTCAACAATTTATTAGTGCCAGGATCCTCTGTTTGTTAAATACTGCATATTTTGCTTAGCTCTTAATATTTTTTCCATGTTTGGTTTGCTGGGATTTTTTAAACATTATTTACATGCTTTGTTAATATGTGTATTGCAATCTGCATTTAATTGCATTAATTTGTGATGTTTTGATGTTACTTTAGAACCTCCTTATATCTATATGACTTTAAAGCAATAAAACATCCAGCATCTGTATCCAGATGTAATGTTGTCTGCCATCCACCAGAGGGCAGAAATGTTTGATGAACAAAGGCAAATGACCTCCGTAAGACAGTAGATTGTGCAGCGTATGTCCGAGCATCGTCTGGTGTCCACAACAGGCCAATAACGTCCGATGTAGAAAGGCAGCAAGAAGCACAAAGATAGAGAAACGTAACACATTTCCTGTAAAAATAGATTCATATATTTATGACATAATCGAAACAGACAGACTTACCCTTGTACCATTATGCCCATTTTCATAAATATAATTTTGCTATGCTAATTTTAAATATAAAGAAAAAAATTTCAAATCAAAACATATGTATTCAAATCATTTGGTTAGATTTTCTGGTAAAAATCTTGCCTTCCTCAGCTTTGATTTCTGGCTTTATAAGACCTGTCCAATAGTAATGATTTTAGTGTTTTGTGCACAAACCTCTACTGCATGTAAAATAAAATAAGTGACCATAATAATGCTATTATTTGCTATGATATGCTGCCCACAAATAAAGGAATACTCTAATCCAAAAATAATATTGGTTTAATATGTTATTTATCCTACGTAGTCTGTAGTCAGTAGAGGTGACCAAGAAATAATTTTAATCTCATGTATTCATCTGGACAACGGCAAGCAATGTGAAAAATGGCCATGGAAAAAAGAAAAAAATAACTTGTGTTGCATAATCCACATATCCGTTAAACAACCATATTCATCTAAAATACTTTTAATACTTACTTCAGGAAAACTCAGTGTAAATGATAAATGGGAAAGGCACATTCCCACAATACTATGTGTTAATATTAAAGACAGGACTCTTGGCCAATGAGGAGAAGAAGGTCTTCAATTCAAGCGCCAGCCCTTATGAAAGGCTTCTGAGTTGTGGGCTACTTTAGTTTTACCAAAGAAATCAGTTTCACAGTATTTTAGCAAAAAATGCACTAATTTTGAACATTTCCCATGTTGGTCAATGTGCAATTACATTAAAGCATTAACCATGTTAGTTCTGCTTGTATGACTATCGTTGAAAACCACACAGAATATGTAACATTTAATAAAAATATCATTATTGGTAGGAATATTTCTTATCTAGTGAAGAATAGTGATGATTATAAATTATTTCTTTTTTTTTTTCTGTAAGGCAAAATGTATATTACAAAAAGATTCAAAAGGAGGATTTCCTCTCATGAGCAACAAAAAATGGTGCTATATGTTTTAGATTACCATTAGTCTGAAAATCATACTGTGCCATTCATGTCTCACTGCCTGCAACAAATGCAAATGGAAAGTTGACATCTCCACAGGTGACAGTCACGGGCCAAGGAGAATGCCAGGATCTTCTCTTATTCTTCTCCCAAAGGACACTGGCACTGTCACAGACATCACTTGCTAAGAGACAGGCTGGTGCCATCACAGAAGACCTTGTCACTCTTTCTCACACACACACACACACACACACACACACAAACACACACATACATACATAAAAATCCATACACTTCTGGGCTTCTGTCTGCTAATTAATTTGTATTGAAATAAGGAGATTTAAATTTCACTGCTCAGAAAAAAGATGGATTTTTGAAAAGAATCACAAGAAAGAAATATCATTTATATATAGGGTGACATACAAAAAATACAAATAGATAGTTATTATTTTTAAATTACTTCACTTAAAAGAAAATATATACACTGTAAAAGTATGACTTAATACATTGGATAGAACATTTTGACTAAAAGCAGAAAAAAATATTGCGAGAGGTTCGATGCTGTGATTGCTGTAGTAGATTTGGTTCAGATAAGAATGAAATAAAATGTATCTATTCAAAACAAAACAAAAAGAAAGCTTCTGATCATGGTAAGACAGACAGACAGACAGACAGACAGACAGACAGACAGACAGACAGACAGACAGATAGATAGATAGATAGATAGATAGATAGATAGATAGATAGATAGATAGATAGATAGATAGATAGATAGATAGATAGATAGATTTCTATAAAATTTAATTTAACACATTTAGAAAAATAATTCATTTATTCATTTTAGTTAAACTATTTCTTCCAATACAAAGTAATATGATGCCAGAAAATATTCCAGCAGCTTTGGGCCCAAGGCAGAAACCAGCACTGAAAAGGACACCAGCCAGTCACAAGATGCAAGCACACTGACACACATCAGTCATCTTAATGTGCACAACATTAGAATACAGAAGGAAAACACAGAATCCAAAGAATGCAGACAAGGACAATGGTAATACCTTGTAAACTCTAAACAAACAGTAGCTGGATCACACAGTGAACTCAAATCAATGAGGCTGCAGAACATTTACAAATTTAGTTTAGTTAAAAGTAAACTCAAAATAACAAACAATAAGACATATAGCACAATCAAAGCCACATCTCATTACATTAGGTTAAGACTTGCTTACGATCAGCTGGAAAGAATGTTTATTTTACATATGCAGAGACACAAACACACACACACACACACATTACTAAATGTAAGAATTCCAGTTTGGTATATAGTTTGTATATTGTCTGTTACTGTAGGTTTTTACAATATGCTAATCTCCACATTAAGCAACAATATGTAAAATTTAACATTAAATAATTTATTAAGCCCTATATCCATTGATATCTGTGTTTTCATGAATAAAGAAGATGCCTGGTGTTATATTGTCAGCTGTATTTTCTATGTTTGTGCTCTGTGACTACATCTCCAGAGAAGAGTGCAATATAAATTTAACATTACTAAAAATGCTTTCATTTTTAGCCTGACTGATCTATAAATCAAATATTCATTAATTATATTATGCCTGGCCATCAGTTTATTTTAGGTATTTATAATAATGCAGCACTTTATTCTGTGTGTTTTGAAATGCATTGGTTTGTGCTTCTGCCTCAAAGCCGTTGAGTTCTATACTCAAATTCCAATATGCATAAAAGTCAGTGTGAAATTTTCCTGTGTCCAGGAGAGTTGTACTTATTTAATCAGGTTACTCTGGCTTTCCTCCCCTACCCCAAAGATGAGAAGGTTAGGTTGAATGCTATGTTTAAATTGGATGTGTGTGAGAAGGTATGTTTGATTAGGTGTTTGTTCGTATGTGTTTGCGTGTGTGTATGTATGTGCAAATGTACTGAGCCCTATCCAGTGACAGTTCCTGTAAGTGTCTGAAGCTTTCAAGATAGCCCCAGGCTCCATATGACCCTGTAAAAGAAAAAGGGGGTTTCTGAATATCAATAAATTTATGGATGAAAATTCATATTTTTATACTTTTTACTACTACTATGGAAACATACTTTATAATAGACAGACAGTGCCAATTGGAAAAAAGGATGAAATGTGGAGGAAATAAGAAATATGCTTTCGCTCCTAGCCTCCCTTTGTAAGTCTTGATCTCTTATCAAAGTAGAGAAGTAGCTCATTTACTTGCCTACCTACCAGTTACCACCAACTACCCCCTTTCTTGCTTCCTACAGTATCTCCCTTTCTGTTTCTGTTTGGCTCATCCTCCACCAGTAAGCCCTTTTGCCCCAGCTGACCTGTGGATTCCGTTACACCATCAGGTCAAGATAGCTTCAAACAACTCTCATGTCTGTTACCATCTTGGAATCACTTTTGGGGCCAAGGATCCAAAATTAAAATTCCTTCTGGTAGACTCCTGTGCGGCACGGTGGCGCAGTGGTAGTACTGCTGCCTCGCAGTAAGGAGACCCGGGTTCGCTTCCCAGGTCCTCCCTGCGTGGAGTTTGCATGTTCTCCCCATGTCTGTGTGGGTTTCCTCCGGGCACTCTGGTTTCCTCCCACAGTCCAAAGACATGCAGGTTAGGTCGATTGGCGATTCTAAATTGGCCCTTGCGTGGGTGTTTGTGTGTGTGTCCTGCGGTGGGTTGGCGCCCTGCCCAGGATTGGTTCCCTGCCTTGCGCCCTGTGTTGGCTGGGATTGGCTCCAGCAGACCCCCGTGACCCTGTGTTCGGATTCAGCGGGTTGGAAAATGGATGGATGGATGGATAGACTCCTGTGTCCTTGCACCCATCGGTAATCCTTAAAGGGCTTGATCTCCACTGCAATCTACCCTGCTGTCCATTATTTAAAATGAGAAACATATTCCTGTCTTTCATGTCTTGGACAAGGTTCTTTCTCCTATAAAATAGGTAGAAGAGTACTGAACTACTGCTACACCTTGGCCTTGAACAGGCAACCTAGAACCAGATTCAAAGCTAATGACTGTGTTCTGCCACTTGTTGGGTGGGATCTTTTATGGCCACACTCCATGCTCTCATCTCTCGCTTTTTATAAGATGGTCAGGTACTCCTGCTAACTTCTGGGTCACCTGCCATGCATTCAGGAGTCCAGAGGGTATCCACCAGCCATTCTCTCTCTGTCTTCTCTATCAGATGTATTGCCTGAAAGGGACTCTACCAACAAGGATGCTTTTCCGCACTGTGGGCCAGTCTGTCTAATGGAGTTTTTTTTATTAAACTAATCTGTGTCCTGTTCCAGCCACTTCCCAGTCATATTTCCACTCATAGTATGATCATGATTGCAATTAGGAATAAAATGCTAAATCTATACATCTGAACTTCTGCTTTTTATAGCTCTTTTTCTATCTATCTTTTTCTTTCATGATTCATTGGTGCTGATAGGTTTAGACCAGGTTTTTATTTGTTTTTATGTACAGACTTGTTTTTTATTAACCTTAATTTATATGTGCATAGTCAATTTATACAGCTCTCGTAATTGCTTCTAGAATAAATCACCAATTATGTTTTTATGAAGATATAAGGGTATTTTTTTAATTTTTAAAAATTGTGTGTGGGTGTCATATGTTTTACAGATTGTTATTCACTTATGATCATGAATGGCTGTGGGATGCATATGCATATTAGAAGGAGATATATTATAAGGGGACAAGCATTAGTTGTTTCAGTGAAATTCAGAAGGCTAAACAGAAAGATGATGAGTAAAGAAATGCCAAATGTGGCAGCTATGGACAATATAATGATTGGTTAACTTCATGTTCACATAAGCATGTCATTGTAGTGCAGCCTTTTAACTAGTGAGTCTGAAAACCATGCCACAGAGAGGAAACACAATTACTGCTGGCTTGTTGCATTTTGGGATGGGAATGATGGCATTTCCTCCAGTTGAATACCATCATTATTTAATGAATACTTGTGCTCTCTCTAACCCACAGCCCCCACAATGATCCTGAAGCTGCCATCTCTAGAGGTGTCCCGATTCCTTTTTCATTTTGTGCGTCTGTCTCCTTGTATATTCGTTCAAATTTGCTTTGGGGTAGCAATATTGAAAAGCATGTAACGTGCTCTTGATGTGCCATTAATCATTTGTGTATCACTGTCTTTAATATTCTCTCTTGTGGAATAAATTGGTTTGCCCTTTAAAGTGTCTGGTGTGTGATACTTCTTGAAGGCTTATCCCAGCTTAATTTTAATATGGTAAAAGTATCATTACAAAAATGCATACAGTCTCTGTAGAAAAAAGGTAATTTTCCCAAAGTGGTGGGATTTAATGTCTTGGTTTGCCAAGAAACTACCCAGAAACCAGATGCATTATACGTTTTTTCTGTTCTGAAGACTGATATATTAAAAGCTTGTTCATGGATTTCATTTTAGTACCTTGTGCTCTGACACCGCATACGGAATTTGGGCAAGAACAAAGAGCTTTCATTTTTATGGTCAATTCATTCTGCGGAGGGGGAATGCTTCATCGTAGACTACAAGGTGTAACATTATTTTACAATGTCTGAGCCAATGAGTTGGGCCGACAGAGTCAATTCATGGCAAATGATCTGTGTCATACTAATTTAATCATTCCGACTGAGGTGTGCGTGTATCTTCTTCTCTCACTTGATACAGGCAGGCAGCAGCCTTCAATGCAAGATCGGAATAACTCTTGTATGTCCTGTATATGTGTATATCCAAGTATATATCAGCAGAATGGGTTCTACAGTACATGCCAGGAAGGATGGCTCTTCTCCACTACTAGCACACCCTTAAGTATGCCTAAGGGTAGCATAGCTACTGATCATCTAATAACAAGTTTTAGTCTCAAATCACCTTCTAGGCGCAAACTCAGTGAACAAAGTATCCAATTGATAGCATTAGTAGCATAGTAATTTTTTCCAAGCCCACACATCCAAGATTATGGACCCCTGAAACCTGGCTGGCCTTAAAAGGAACAGGCACCCACAACTACAATTATTAGCAGCAAGATTCCAGTACTTCTTCCCATGATGGGCTTTGTTACACCAGGCCATTCAGGTCACTAAACTGTACCTCCTGAATTCCAATTCATGTTTGCAATATCTGAAAGATTATAAGTGCCACAATCAACTGGGCTCTCAATTTGTTTCCTTGTTCTGAGTAATCATATACAGTACTCACATTAAATGATTAGTGCCCTTATTTTATAAAGGGAGACACTGCATGTTACACTGCAAACACTACATCTGAGGTCTAAGTTGATTACTTAAATTCAACCTGTCTTGGACAGGTAGCACAGCTAGTTAGTCATTTAAAATAATGAAATGTATATCCTAACATTTGTATGTATTAGTGCTTAAAGTAAGTGCATAAAATACTCTGATACTCCTATATAACTGTTTTAAACTAAACATTAAAATAAATCGGCTTACAATGAATACAAAATACTCAAATATTGCAGTCTCATATATCCAATATGCACTTTTTAAAAAATAATCATTTGAAATTACTACTTACTCTAAACAGATTGACTCATCCATCTATTGATTTCCCAGATTTACTGTTCTTGCAACAAAAGGATAAGACAGAAATTTTGCCATTTCATTACAGAACACTGTCAACGTACACATTCATCCTTGGTCATTCTGCAATAAGCCAGATCTGCTTTTAAAGTTGGTAGATTTCACTGAACTTCTTCAGTACATCTGTTTTCAAAACTCCTAAGGAAGGATTCTATCATAACCAGACCTTATTCCAGCAGAATCAGGAGTAAGGTGGGAATCGGTGGATGGTATGCCAGTCCCTAAGGGTTGCTCTTGGGCACATTGCCCCAATTCAGGGTATGAGACAGGCTCTTACTGTAGGGAAATTTATTAAACATGCAGTAGCTGAATTACATTTGTCATTTCCATCTTGTGAAGACTGTGAACAATAACTGACCAAACTTCTCCATCGATGACTTTTCCAAGGGAGCTTTCTTTTGTCACGATGTGATGAAAATATTTTAGCTTGATTGAAGCTCAGATTTGATTTGACCTCACATTTACCAATTTGCTCATTTTGAAGCCTAGAATGCAGGCAGCAACCTGCACAGTTCAAAGCATCAATTTTCTTTCGGCCTGTATTTTTTGTTTCTATCATACAAGAAGACCTTTGCTTTAACTGTTTGAAGTTGGTTTTTTTGTCAAACTAATATCCGTGGACTTCATTATGCAATCTAACTTTGCCATGTTTTCTCTACAAACATCAGTACAGTATTAGCACAGTTCATAAAGTACATCTTTAGGGATTTTTGAACCAGGGAAGATTAACAGTTTTGTATATCTAGAAATCTTCAGTTTGTTGTTAAACTAATTTGCTATAAACTTTACCTTCTTTTGTACTTTTCTTTATACTTTTATAGTGACTAGTGAGCAGTGGGCCAATTTTTCCATTTTATTCATTGATACTCATCTGGATGTTCTCAATTTTCCTTACCTTTAATCTGAAAAAGTGACAATTTAAGCACAGTGTGTATAGAATCATCTGGAGGGAATTGTACTCCCACTGAACTAAATTCTAAAACATTCACCCTTCCATTCATTTTTAAGACCTGTCCATCTATATGGAAGATTATTTGTGCCAATATTATATTCAATGTAACGTATTAACTACATTGCAATGGACATGAACGGGGTACATTTAATTTTGGCACAGTTTTATCTCTCATAATTAAAAGCATATCAACAAAATGATCAATTGTTTTTTAATATGGCATGCAATTTTCAAGTCAATTTAAAATGCAATACAAAAGTGTATTGCATTTTAATTATTGTCCATAGGTTTTATGTCATAATCAAGAACAAAACAAATGTTTTGCATTTCATTTAGTTGCTTTTCCGAATGTATTGCATTTTGATTCAAGACCATGTGCTGATCATGCAAAAACTGAATGTAATCAAATGAGCAATGAGTCTCAAATTAATGAGGCAATGGGCGTCAACAGTTGGGGTAAGAGGCACTCCAATCACAAGTATGTTCACCCACTGCTAAAGATACTGAATGGGAAATTGATAAGGCAAATGGATCTGCTATCAAATTTATAAGGTGGAAGCTGGTGATGTAAAAGATGATTTCATTCTGTTCTGTGTTGACTGCTTGCTGGTAAGGTCCAGTACAACAACAGAAGAGCAGTTTCCATCTATTACAGTAACATCCTTAGAACACACTCAAGAGCTAATGTCCTGAAAAGCGGCAGCATATGAATGTGTAGATCATCATCTGGGTTGTCCATATTTCAATATTCCTCTAAATACTGTTATGAGGATGACAATACCGGCTTATTGGTCAAGACTATCAGAAGAAGAATGGAACAATATGATATAAGCAGGCCGGCTCCACCATTAAGGCAAATTAGGCATTTGCCTAGGGTGCAGATCATGAGGATGGGGGGCCCAGCTGCACGGATTAGATACTGAACAGTCGATTGGCACACAAATATGCTTGGCCTTGTGTGCAAAAATAACCTAGCATCGGCAATGCATTTAAGGCAAGCATAACACATTGTATACAACTTAATATGAGAGTAAACTTTTTTAGCGAGACCTAAAACATTGTTCTCACTGTTTAGGATAATCACTAGAAGTGGAAACCTCTTACTCCAACTATGAACACCCCTGCCCTAACTTCTGATGCTGAGTGGTCATTTGTCATTTTTGGCATTATTAATTAAAGGTTTTGAATTGAAATGCAATACACTTGAAGCAGCTGCTAAGCAAAATACAATATGTCTGCTTTGGTTTTACTTACAAAATGTGATACAAGGCACTTTCGTATTGCTTTTTAGACTGACATGAAAATTGTTTGTCGTAGTGAAAATAATTCATCATTTGGTTGATATATTCTTAATTGTGACATGATAAAACCATGCAGAAATTACGCATTGCATTGCAACATAGTTAACAAAATGTATTATATTTAATTTTGACAAGAATAATCTTCTGGACATCTATTCCTTTATTAATGCACCCATGAATTCAGTGCAGGGTGGTGGGAGCCCACATTAGCTGTGCTATGGAATATTTCAGACTAAAAAACAAACAAACAAATAAATAAATAATTCGATGTGTCAATTAATAAACTTGAAATGAGGTAGATTGTAATTTACTTCCTTATGCATTCATTTAATTATTTAATTATTTATGCTTTTCAGTGTCAGCACACACATTGTGAAATAAGCCATGACATTTATACAGATGCTTTCATTTTTAATTT
The DNA here is from genome assembly GCF_900747795.2 of Erpetoichthys calabaricus. Taxonomy (NCBI): domain Eukaryota; kingdom Metazoa; phylum Chordata; class Cladistia; order Polypteriformes; family Polypteridae; genus Erpetoichthys; species Erpetoichthys calabaricus. The sequence continues at coordinate 173,386,117 of NC_041395.2, forward strand.
CAATTTTCAAACAGCCTACTTTAAATTGTCCAACTAAAACAAAAAAAGAAGAAAAAATCTCCCCATCCGCTATATTTTCAGCCCTACTTAGATGCATGAGAGGAAGTCAACTCACATAGGCATACAGGCATAATCAACTATAATAAAATAAATGCTTAAAAAGGTGTCACTGTGAGATACTGTATGTTCTCAAATAGTCCTAATCCATGAACATAAATAATATTTTTTTATGAAGTATCTGTTTTGTATGATTCTTCTTTATGTATTTGTTTTCCTTCTTTCAATGATTTCAGGGACACTGCACGCTCATGTGCAGTACACAATGAAATTAAAACTGTCACTTTCACCCATCAAAGTTGAAATGGCGGTCTCTGGCGTCTACTGTATTTTGATTGTTGAATGGTCTTTGAAAATCTTTGACCATCAAGAGGCACATTTAGAGATGACACTTTAGTTTCAGACACCTGATGATGAATTTAAACCTTCCTGAATTCAAGCCGCCACTTTTGCGCAGAGATTCTTAGTAACTTGTTCCTCGTACTCATCCTCCACAGACGGACACAGTCTTAAATTTGAGCATGCGTTTCACGGACGATATACCAATCAAAACACAGTACACCCTTGAGCCCGCCTTCTCGATTTTGATGAGTGAAAGTGACAGTTTTTGTTTCATTGCGTATTTCATGATGAGTGCAGTATCATTGAAATAAATGAAGCAATGATTGAATAAATACATAAAGAAATAAGCAATAAGGACATATTTTATGAAACATTTCATCATGTATGTTCATTTATCATTGCGTTTTAATTTATGTTTTACCACATTCCACTATACATTAATTTATTTTGTATATTTATTTATTTATTTTTCTCCGAAATATTCCTCCATACTGAAGTGGCTAAGTAGTTTATAAGACAAGACTCTGCCCCCTGAACATTCCCCGTCCCGAGTCGTTGGCGCAATGCAGGACCCAACCTTAAAGGGGGCGCCAATCCATCACAGTTCACTGTAATTCTCTCTCATTCAGACCAGAGTAACTGCAGTTAACCTAACGTACAAGTCTTTGCAAGTGTGGGAGGAAAGCCCACGCATCTCCAATGTTCTCAGATTGTTTACTTTGAAATTAATTTCTGCCTCTTACAAGTACTTAATTTGCTTAACTAAAATAATTTAGAATTTTATGATTGTGTGACTATAAATAAAACACCCGTCATTAGCGTGCCGTTAATGTGCTGTAACAATTCAGCAGTGTAGTGACTGTAAGTAAACATTTGGTTACAATCAACGCCACGTTGGTAGTTAGAGCCGCATGTTCCCTGAACGCTATGCTTATTCCGTTACTGTGTCAGCGAAGCCGGACCCTGTCCCAGCAGAATCGGGCACTCCTCCGGTAGCCCCGCTGTGCGCGAGTGTATTGTTGAAGCGACTCTAACTTTGCCCTTGCTGACATGGCACGCCGGCAAGCGCTGCACTTGTACAGGTGATTACTACATAATTATGATATAATTAAAGTGTGATTAGAGACATGTAATTGAAACGTAACCCTTAATTTCTTAATAAAATTAATTCAAACAATACAACTCTAAATTGTTCAGTTTTTACTTTACCCAGTTCATATTAACCAAAGATTTGATATGAAATGTTAATTCCCACATAAGTAAATGAAAAATAAAAATAAGTTCAGGTAAAAGTCAAATGCTTACCTTATTAATTTTAGTTCAAAATAATAATAATTTGAAATTACGCCTGAAGTAGAATTTCACTTAATTTAATAAACTGCCACTGAACATTATGTTACAAAAAACGATTCATTACCTCTTACTTTTCTGTGATTAGTAATATTAATTTGAAATAAAGTAGTGTGCTGTTATGTACTGGCATCATAACCTAAGCAAGCTCATGTGCTGTGCCCGATAATAATGATGGGAGCCCCTTGACTGGAAAAAAACGGGGGTAGGGGGTCTGAAAATGACTTAATTAATTGAAATATAAAAGCTTACACACTTGAAATAATTGTTTGAAATGAAGTTAGCTTAATCACCATTATAAATAACAATTTAGACTAAATAAACTGATTAATTCAGTGAAATAATATAGAATAAAAGTGCCACAGTGGTTCAGGGAGTCCACGTGGAGTTTGTATGTTCTCTCAGTTCCTTAGATGGACTTTCACAGATATTTCAGATTTCAGACATAAGGGGACGGGAAAACTGGAAATTCTAAGGTTTCTAAGTGAGTGAACACAACTGAACTGGTTTTGTTTTTTCGTCCCTACAAACAGGAAAACAGTTGCCAAGAAGGGATGGGTATTTCAGACTGAATATCTGATGCTGGTTGATACGGCTGTTTAATAAACCTAAACAATGAAGTTAATTAGTCATTGTTTATTGAAAGTGTATTGTGTTTATAAAATACAAGCAAATTTATTGTAATTTGATTTAATTTTAGTTAAACTGTTTGGATGCCCTTCTGTATTGAGTTATACATTTTTTCCTCTTCTTCTAATTATTGTTTCCTGAAAGCATAAGGTGGCCAGTTCAGTCCTTACTTACACTCTTTGTAATATTGTTATGAATACACTGGAACATGTCACCTCTCCCCAGTGCCATGACCAACAAGAACACGTTAAAATGTGTAACTTCGTTTTAGTTAATTGAAAACTCAAATCAGTTTACCTGATGTATTCCTTACCTCCCATTTCTGTGTTCTAAATCTCAAAGCTTATTCTGCAATTTTGTAGGAGTCCAATTAGCACATGATGAACCACTTCAGAAATAAAACTAGAGTGGGCTCTATTCTATCCTCTATATGCCTTACCCAGTGACTCCAGAATCCCCCCACTATAGGGGTATTTTCTTATGCATCATATCTAGGATCAGTTTAGTCTACTTTGCCTAAAGGTAGAAGCAATTTCTTTTGGAATAGTGGGAAAAGTAGCTTCTTAAAGCAGCCAAGAATGGACAATTCTAATTGCCACTTTCAAAGGATTCCTTAGCAAAGAAGCATTACAGGAAAATTGCTTCCCCATAGTTCTAAATTTGCAATGGAAATGCTGCATAGTGAGATTGAGTGCAAAGAAAAATAGGGATTGATTGGGTCACAGATATAGTGAGGGGCTGGGCTTTGGACTTCTTTATATAGGAGGATACGAATTTTGAAGGAGTTGCATACATGAACATTGAGCCAGTGTAACTGTGGCAGTACTGGGGTGATAGGGCGACACAATGAGATTCAAGTAAGGATAGCACAATCTTTATCGTTATACGTGGTTGGCTAGAAGGTATACTCACATGGTATGGAACCTGAAAAGGGTCCAGCATTCCTCTTTTATTAGATGTGCTACATCGGTGATAAGAAGGCTCATGTAACCACCCAGAGCAAGTGACTTAACCCTCCTGTGCAAATCGTCTTGGATGACAGTGTCAACCTAATGGAGTACTGTATGTTAATGATTTGAGACTATTACATTGGCCTGCCTTGAGTGGGAACGTACACAGGTATACCATGCAACTGAACTGACCATATCTGGGCATGGATCATTCCGTCTACTGTGATTTGCTGTGTTGCTGCTTTAAATTGCATTCTCTTTTGCTTTGTAATGTCTTCGGATATTGCTTTCTGTGAAAGGTGCTATATATAGAATATAGTTTGATTAATAATGCTTTTTTGATACCTGAATCATATCTCTATCTTCCTGTTTTGGATAAATCAGGTTAACAAAACACATGTAAACAGAAGTTGATCTTGTGACATGCTTCAATAAAACAAAGTGTAAATCTGAACTACACCACTGATACTCAGCCAATAATAACATTTATCTGAGGAAAGCTATTTAATCCAATGCCAAGTTTCCCAAGAGTTGAACCCTATGGTAGCAGCACCAATCACCAGATGTGGTGTCAGTCCATTGCAGGACACACACCTACATTGACATTTGCTTAAACTGGGCCAATTTAGAATCACCAGTTATTTTCACCCAAATGTCTTTAGGAAAAATGAACTGCTTGGGGAAAATCTACACATACATTTGTGCAGATAGGATCAACAGTACAGAGTAACAGGGATTGTGGAAGAGAGGCGAAAAAGAGAGTGCAGGCAGGGTGTAGTGAGTGGAGAAGAGTATCAGGAGTGATTTTTGTGACAGTTATCAGCAAGAGTAAAAGGGAAGGTCTACAGAATAGTAGTGAGACAAGCTATGTTATATGGGTTGGAGACAGTGACACTGACCAGAAAGCAGGAGACAGAGCTGGAGGAGCCAGAGTTAAAGATGCTAAGATTGGCATTGGGTGTGACGAGGATGGATAGGATTAGGAACGTGTACATTAGAGGGTCAGCTCAAGTTGGACGATTTGGAGACAAAGTCAGAGAGGCGAGATTGTGTTGGTTTGGACATGTGCAGAGGAGAGATGCTGGATATATTGGGAGAAGGATGTTAATGATAGAGCTGCCAAGGAAGAGAAAGAGGAAGGCCTAAGAGAAGGTTTATGGATGTAGTGAGAGAGGACATGCAGGTGGTGAGTGTAACAGAAGAAGATGTAGAGGACAGAAAGATATGGAAGAAGATGTTCCACTGTGATGACCCCTAATGGGAGCAGCCCGAAAGATAGATAAGAACACACAGAAAGTGAGCTGGCTGAGATTTGAATCCAGGTCGCTTGAGATGAAAAACAACAGCAGTAATCACTGCCCCTCTGTGCCATCAATTAATATAATCTACGCTTTATAACTGTTATAAATGAAGGATGCAACATTTCCTCCTTGAAATGACATTTTTTATTATTTGTCTTGGATATTTCTCACTAATACAGCCATTTAAAATCAACAGTTGATGCTTGTTTCTTTTCCAAAAAATGTTGCACACCTTTGTTCATTTCTAAGTTAAAAAAATCTTGATAATATAAAAAGGAAATAAAGAGCCAGAGAGAAGTTAAATAATGCCAGTGGGACATAACACAGGATGCCTTGAAGTGCTTGTACCAGAGAAGCTCCGTTGACTGATGGGCGGATAAAAGCACATTAACAGAGACAAGATGTGCAAATCGCTACATGATTTAGTACGGAGAAGTTCACAAGACACAGGGCGCACTTGACAGAGGAAGGACGTGTTTACAGACATGTTCATTGTGTAGGTAAGGAAGCGAAAAAAATGAAGCAGCAAATGAGGACAAGTCACAGAGATGCTGTGGGCCACAGGATTTGGGGCTGCAAGGATCACATAGGACAAATAGAGATTGGATTTCTAGTTCTTCAGGGTTTCTGTTGAAGTATCAGATGCCTCAGCTCTGCAGTAGAATTTCTGCTCTTCACAAGCAGTCAGGGTTGGCCATGCTTCAGGGCCTCTTTCAGCAGAGGGTTCATCAGGAAACAAGTGCATTAGGTTTAATTTTTAAAGAGAGGGAGGCAACTTTCACTGCTTATTCTAATCTGACATTCAAAAATGTAAATTCGTTTCTTTTTGTCGGCTGTCTGATCTCATGTCCTAACACAATCTGTTCATGTTAATTATGAATGCGTGTCTGTAACTTATTGATTTTTTCGTACTAGCTGCTGATGCACTTGAAATCTTGAGAGTTTTGGCGTTAGGGTCATGAGGAAATGGTATAGGTTAAAGAGCGGCCTTTTTGTTTCTAACCAGTGTAAGACCTACTTTTCTGACAAACTGTACTAACTGGTGCAGTGCTGGATGCATGAAATAATGGCAGGTCCCTCTTTCCACATGAAACACATTCTTCAACTTTTACACCTCTCCATGACTGCTTTTTTTGGAAATGCCCTGAATGAGCTGAGGGATATGAGGCAGGAACCTTGCTTTGGGAGATGAAATCATAATTTATATCATCTCAGCTTTTGGCAGGAGTGCTTTTCTTTTTTAAATTTAATGCAGAAGACATTTTAAGGTGTACCCATCTCCTCTCCTGCTCCTTTACCGCTGTAATGCCAGAGCAGTGTGACTGCTTCCTAAACTATTTAGTTCCCTTGCCTTCCTCAGTGAAACAATCTAATTCATATCAATGCCTGTTTTAAGAATCTTTTAAACTTGTTCAAAACTCACAAATACTTTTCTCTAAAATTTACCCAAAACACGTCAAGAAGATTATAGTGCAAGTATTGTTCAGGGAGGGAATTTCTACTCCCCAGGTACTTCAAAGCTTATCCATTCATTCATCCATCCATCTTTCAAACCTCAAGCAGAATTGGGTGGAAGTTGAAGCCTCCTATCCAGGCAAGATTCGGGAGCAAGGCAGGAACACTCCCTGGATGGTGCATCAGTCATTTGCAGCATCATTGAAAAATATTCTCTGATGAGCCTGTGCCTCTGATTATGTTCTGTATTACTTATCCATATCCACCTGCAAATTCAGGTTTACATGCAGCAGGAATCTATTCTGACAGCATCTAGTGTGAAACAGGAACCACTGGAGGCCAATTTTAGATTACTCTCACTTATATTTTTTCCTTCTAAGCTCCTAAATATCTCAGGGTGCCTTACTGAACATTTTCCTTTTCAACAAAAGTGTCTTCTAAATTCAACACCCTCTGAACAGCCAGTCCAAAATGTTCCAAAGGTGGCCATGTTCCTTCAGTCAACACATTTGCATTTAAATGGACTCCCACAGCACTGCAGTGCAGCTCCAGCTTCAGAAAATGCAGTGGTCTATTTTCTCTCTCAACCCCCCCGCTCCCTACACTGAGCAGCTACAGTGCCAGTTAGAAGGCTGTGGACTTCAAAAAAGAAGCATGTGCAAATATCATTAGCAGTCAGGATCTCCATTTAAGCATTTAAGACCCCCTCTGAAAGGCAGCTTGTCAAAGCACTGGGTGTGAAAGAGTAGCCCCTACTGGTCAATGGGCATGACTTCCAAAATAAACCTTTACCTAAGTGGCTTTCTTTCTCTTTGATTCTTAGCTCCAACAGGACCAAATCAAATTGTAATATTCAATATATACATCTTTTCTTTCCACCGTATTCTTAAACTCAGGGTTATGTTTTAAAGTCTAACTCAGCAGCTTCCAACATATGGAAGCACCCATACCTGGATGGAGTATCTCGAAAATTAAGCATAATTTGTCTTAAACCTCTAAACAAAATATTTCATGAACTCTTAGAAGGCTTCCTCTATTCCACGTAGCTCCCAGACTGAAACTGTTTCACTAGAATCACAGTGTATTTGTCCATGGTGCTGAAAGTGAATGCCTCTGCCATATGAATCTCTTTACGTTCTTTCTCTCTTACAGATTTTTAAGAAAGCTATCCTTATTACTCATTTTAGAAACCCAATCACCACATACACCCCAAACAGCCTCCAAATTTACTAATGAATGCTCAAAGCCTTTCAAAAAAGTTAAAAAAAAAATTACAAATAACAGAATAGGGCAGTAAACGTCTGGAATCACCCAACTATTCATTTCTGAGTTTCTTTCTCCCGTTACCTAGTTATGAGGAGTCCCAGTAGCTTGGGAGACTATACAGGAAACAGACCTTAACTGGAGAACTGTGTCTGGAGTAAGGACAGCACTGAGAGAACATGCAAACTTCACACAGATAAAAAATAAAACCAGGATATCCAAGAAATATGAAGCACTGTGCTGCCATTTAACAGACCAATTGCCGTTTGTTATTAATGAATTACCTATTAACGGATGATTAATCAACCCTTAATTAATCGATACCTAATTGGTTGTGAAATATAAATTAAATGAGTGGTCACAATTTTGAACAAAAAAAAAACATTTTAGTCATCATTTTACACACCATCATGTAAACTAATTTAAACATTGAAGTCCACGTACCAGAATTGCTTTATAAAGCATGACAGGTGGGTAGCGTCGGAGGAGCCATCAGAAGCCGTCTCTTCTCTCCCGCCCATCGCGTGTTCGCTTTAGCAGGCAGCGTCTGGAGAGAGCGCACGTGTCATTTCAAATGCTTCCACTGACCCTCGACCGACGGCTTAATGTGTTTAATGGTGCCTTCAGATTTTCGCTCATAATTAGGTTTGATTCGGGGGGTTGGGAGGTTTGGGGCACTTGGGAGTAAGTGCAATTTTATTGTTAATTTATTGGAAGCCCTAGAGGGTCAGCAGGCTGGGAGTGCGGCTGCAGAGCTGAGGCGGTGTTCTCCTCGCGGGAGGAGCGAGGCGTGGGAGTGGAGAAGCTGCCCCTCGGTCGAGTCTAATTGCCCGCCGCGCTCTCGCCGCATTAGCGGGGCGGCTCTGCGACTTGCGGAGCACAAGACGCTCACGCTAATGAAAAGGAAAACTCATTTAAGACGCTAACCACTACCCCCACCCCACCAAAAAAAAAAACCCTGCGCAGTATAATTAGAAACTGGCAGGGTATTGAGGTGGTCGTGTAATAGAAAGAAAATGATTATCTATAACCCATTTTCCTTAATTATACCTGCGCTCATTATAGTGAGGCTATCTGATTTATATTTAATGTCTTTTAATTACCATTCCCTCCCGTTTCAGTCCAATTCGTGTAACTGCATTATTTTTTTTTCTTGGTGGATGAATTGTATGTTAAATTATGTAATCACACACACACACACACACGCACACACACGCACGCACACACACACACACGCACACACACACACACACACACAGCTGATGCTGTAATGGTGCTGTGGAATTATTACTCTTCATTAAGACTTCTTTTAGTTGTGTACACTGACCTATCTAACCCACAAGTCATGTCACTTCTGGGTTACAATCTCACTATTACTGCAGCTGCTATCCTAGACCTTTGCTACATGTCATATTGTTAGATTTTAACTGCACTTCCTACTCCAAAGTGAACTACCTGGAGTTCAATAATTGCTCATGGAATTTGCATGGACCTCAGGAATTTCTGTGGTGATGAAAGTGCTGTCTACCAGTCATGGACCTGGGAACGTCCGGACACAAGAATGCTGTATAGGTGAGCCATGAAGGGGGAACCCAGCCACTTTCTCAATTAATGGTTTGCTTCTGTGTGTAGGATGAAAGGCTATATTTTACACAGCACCCCACCGTTGTGCAAGGACTGTTGCAGTATGTCTGAAGTAATTGATTCTCATTTTAAAACCTAAATTCTCACCTGATGCAACTAACATCTATTTCATCTTCAGTCTGTACCCATGCAGGGGCATGCATGTTTTCCAGCACCCTGTAGCTTCATTCACATTGGTAACCAGACAACAGAGGTGATCCAGCAAATTCAAGGTCTTCTTTTCTCAATGAGGTAAATAAAATCAAAAAAACATTCAATCCTTATTCCTTACACATTTATACACCCTCCCACATACTGTATACACCCTCCTACACAAGCACAGACCGGCACAATTGAGCATCAGATATCAATGTAAAGCAAATTGGTTGCCTGTCCAATACAAGATTCAAGTATATTTTCATAATGTAAGATTAATTTAAATATTTACTTGGAAAATATATTATAGTATAGTAGTAACTATATATTTTATCATCTTTTAATCTCAAATTCATTTATAGTATATATTTTACTTTATAAAACTATGTAAATTATTTTTATGCTAGAACATTATATTTATAAAGTAACATCCATCCATCATGTTTTAAATGGTAGTTGCATATATATATATATATATATATATATATATGTGTGTGTGTGTGTGTGTGTGTGTGTGTGTGTGTGTGTGTGTGTGTGTGTGTGTGTGTGCGTGTGTGTGTGTGTGTGTGTGTGTGTGTACAGATTACTTTATATGAATACTAATGCAGTATCTTATGTAAAGTGCACTTCCTCTCTTGCTTATGGGTTCATGATCACATGTAGCTTTTCAGTTTCAGTCCTGAATGGGACAGCAGTCCAAAATAATAGGCTGTAACATAACATCCATCCATCCATCCATTATCCAACCCGCTATATCCCAACACAGGGTCACGGGGGTCTGCTGGAGCCAATCCCAGCCAACACAGGGCACAAGGCAGGGTGCCAACCCACCGCAGGACACACACAAACACACCAAGCACACACTAGGGCTAATTTAGAATCGCCAATCCACCTAACCTGCATGTCTTTGGACTGTGGGAGGAAACCGGAGCGCCCGGAGGAAACCCACGCAGACACAGGGAGAACATGCAAACTCCTGTAACATAACAAAATGTGGAAAAAGTGATGCGCTGTGAATACTTTCTGGATGCACTGTAATACAAACACAGAACATAAGTAATTTTCCAAAGGCCATTCAGTCCATTAAGTCCATTTGTTTAGCTAATAGCTAAGCTGTCCTAATATCTCATCTAGATTCTTCTTAAAGGTTGTCAAGGTTTCTACTTCAGTTACATGTCTTGGGCATTTTGTTCCAGAGTCCCACAACTCTTTATATAAAGAAGTGCTTCCTGGCTTCAGGTTTCAATATACTTCCCCATAATTTCCACAGATATCAATGAGTATAGGTGATTAACCCTTAGGCTGAAATAATGTTGCTAGATTTACTTTATCAATGCCTTTGAGGATTTTAAATACCTGGATTAGGTCCCCACTCGGTCTCCTCTTCTTGAGACTAAACAGGCTCAATTTTAAGAGTCTGTCAAAGTAGGACATGTCCTTAAGTCCTGGGATGTACTTGGTTGCTCTTCTCTGCACAGCTTCAAGTGCTGCTATGTCTTTCTTGTAGCATGGTGACCAGAAATGCACACAGTACTCCAGATGTGGTGTTACAAGTGTATTATATATTTTGAGTATAATGTCCCATGACTTATATTCAACAGTTTTTATGACATAATCTAACTTTTTATTTTTGCTACCTCCTCAGTATCTACAATTCCTCCAATTTTAGTGTCGTCTGTGAATTTGACAAGTTTCCTAACTATACCAGAATCAATGTCATTAATATAAATCAGAAAGAGTAATGGTCCAGGAACAGACTGGGGTCTCCACTGATGACCTTGCTCCATGGAGAGCATACTCCTCTTATCTGTACCCTTTGTCTCCCCCCAGGTAACCAAGCAGAGATCCAATTTTGTAGGTTACCTCTGATACCTACAGCTTCTTATTTCAGAAGTAATAACTGTGTTTTATATGTTGTAAGAAAGAAACACAAAGAGATTATTAAGAGGTGGGCCACCAGCCGGTGATCACCATATAAATACAAGAAAATAAAAAAAAAAGTTTAACAACAAAAGCAATTACGTTTTTACTGAACAGAGTCCAGTATTAGATGGCCAGTGGAGCTGGTTAATGTGTGGGACAAGAACCCGGAAGTAATGTCATTTGTTTTTCTGTCACCGGTCATCAGGTCTGCAGGAGAAAGAAGAGGAGAGGCATTATGAAACAGCATTAGCCCTCGACTCAGGGTGGAATTACCATTAGATGAGCTCTGAAGTTGTCTCCCAAGTGCACATGTGTGACAATTTTCGGTCCATTTAGAATACTTTGTGGAGATGTGTTTTCATTTTGATATTAAAGTTTTTTTCTGCTTATTAGTGTCAAAAAATCCAAATTAAATCCACTGTAATTTAATGTTGTATAACAATATAATGTGAAAACTTCCAAAGGGTTTAAAATTTTTCACTGACACAGTATATATATAGTAAGATCAAAGAAAGAGCTGTTAGTTTTACAAAGGGTAAGTGTACCTGCTGGTAACTTTGTTAAATGTGGAGGAGTTGAAAAAACATCAAAAGAAAAATGCAAACGAGAGGACCAAAACCAAACGGCATGCAGCTGATTACAGAAAGAAGATGCTGAGTGTTAGACGTTTCTTCCTTCAGATGTTGGTCCTAAAATGAATGCCCAGTTCTGGAGACTTTGAGATCTTTATACTGCCAACTCAGAAGGGTCAGGGCTTTGTGGTCACTCAGAAGCCAGGTCACTCATTGTTTGGCCAGTGAGCCTATGAATTCTACATGGAAAAGGAGATGGTGTTGCTGTGATAGTACCCCCTCTATGTTTGGGGCTGTATTGCCTACCTTTTTAAAGCCCTGAAGATATCCCTTAAACACACATGCTTGACATCATTATTATATACTGTATGCTGTGCCCTATGCAGTGTTTGAGACAAAGAAGCATTTTTCTTTGATTTTTCCCTCTGCTCCATAGATAACAATTACAAATCAAACAATTCAGACGTGATTAAAGTGTACATTGAAGACTTTCATTTTAGGGTATTGGCATACATGTTGGTCACACCATGTAGAAATGACAACACTTTCTATACATGGTTCCTCTATTTTAGTGCACCATAATGTGTCTTTACCCAAAACATTATGTACAGCACTGTATATATATTTTGTACATCAATATTATGCAATTGCTTTATCAATATTCTCACTATACTACATAATTTTATACTGTATGTATTATTTCTAAATGTAGAGTGCTACCAGATAAAATATATTGCAGAGGATTCCTCAATAACTCTGTGGAGGGGACTGAACCAGAAGCCTTATGCTTTAATGTCTTGGTTGATATAGGCCACTCTTCCTGCCATTTGGGAACCACAGGACATTGACCCACATCATGCAGTACTTATAATTGTATAGAAAGGAGTCTGACTGGCTGCCCAAACACCATCAGGGTTCCAAATAATTCTTGCAGTCATGCAGCAGGAAGCATGGTTTCCTTCTAGCACTTGGCTTTCAGTTTGATTCCCCAGCTAGGATACCTTCTGTGTACCATTTGCATATACTCTTCATAGCCACATGGGTCCAAAGTCATGCTGTTATGTTGACTGGTGACTCAAAATTGATTAACTGTGAGTATGTTTGCCATGCAGTGAAATTATGTCCCGTGCAAGGCTTGTTCCTGCTTTACATCTGATGCTGGCAGGTAGGCTCCACTTCCCAACAACCCTGCATGAACAAGCAGGTCCTGAAAATGAATGGTTGTTTCTTCTAATTTTACATGATAATCACGTAGTAAAATATTTATGGCAGTTTGTGCTTTTTAGTGCTCTGGGAAGGCATTATGCCATGCCTAGAAAGGCGATTTTGAATTCAGCTGCTTGTGGAAAAAGAACAGATGGATTGACACATATGTGTCAGGCTTCTTGCCACAAGAAACTGTACCCATCTTTTACGGGGACCACAGTTTATGCTGTCTGAGAAAGTCATATGTTCTTCTCCTTTGAAATTAGTCATTAACTAAAGAAAGAAAGAAAGAAAGAAAGAAAGAAAGAAAGAAAGAAAGAAAGAAAGAAAGAAGGTGCACTATATACATATATACTTTGTAGAAGACTCCAGGAACATCCTTTCTTTTAATTCTTTTAAGGAATTGGACTGTATTGTTTTACTCTGTGTAAAATAGGGAAGGTTAGCTATAACAACATCTCATCTTTGATTTTCATGAAAAACTATAAACAATGTGCAATGTTTTCAAATGCCACTTCTCACATTTTACTACTGAATGCTCAACTTCACTTGTTGCCTCTTTGGAGACTGAGAGGCTTGTTGCTTTACAAGAACACAGCTGGAAATGTGCTTCTTGTTGTGTTAAATCCCAACAAATGTCACCCGTTGATCACAGCTGGGAACTTGTAGCTGACAATGTTTTGATCATCCCTGCTTTAATGGATGAGGGCAAGAAAGAAATGGAAAAAGAAAATCAGCCAGGCTTAGGTTCATCTTGTTCCAGAAATGCAATTCGCTGTTTGACCATGAAAGAGATCACCTTTGATTTTTTTTGTGTCAGTTAAGTTTTTGATGTACAGTACTGGAGTTCATTAGACTTCAACATTTAATAGGGTTGTGTCCAATAAAAGTACATTTTCTTGTCTTCTGCCTACAAATTTGCTGCTTAATACAAGTATTAAATTAGGTTTATGACACAGGTTACGCTTCAATAGACAGAGCAGTAATTTGCTAGCTGCCGCCTTATACTTTTCCTTGGTAAAATCAATAGATTTGCTTATTTTTCAGTGTGTTGCCTACATGTATACATGTAAGGCTTTATATCGGCTCATAATTCTTCCATGCTTTTTACCATTAGTAGGTACAGCATTTCTCATCATTTACACTTGCATTTGATCAATCAGTCTGCCTTTATTCTATATAATATCTTTCATAGCAAACATCATCAAAAGTCTCTTTACAAAGACCGGAGGATTGTAATCAGGAAAAGTTATCAGGGTAGGTTGCAGAAAACAAAATTAAAATAATTTGGATGTGAATTGAAATTGACAGATGCCTTGATGTCCACTTAAAACTGGAAACAGTTAAGTGAGTGTCTATGGAAAGTCAGGATTGACTGACAGCACAATAAATGTTCACATGAGCTTAGTGCTACTTTGGAGGGAATGTGGACAGGCCACCCCCACAATATATAGGGGTTAGTTGTATAAAACAGGCCAAGAGAGTCTGCGGGGCTGTTCTCTAACTTATTTAGTTAATAAAGTTAATAAAGTTTCTAGTTTTGTATACTTTGTCTTTATAGATGACTAGAGTTCACTGCAATATGTACATTATGGAAAAAAACAGAAATCAGACAGAAGAAAGAGTTGGGGAAGTGGTCAGGCACCTGGTTGTCATGAGTGACTAGAAACTGTCAAACATCAACTGTCTGTTGTTTTGAGCGCTTAAGTAACCCATATGTGTTGTAGTCTGCTTGATTAATTATTAGACTATATTTGTTCACTCTGTCTAGTTAAGCTTAATCTAACTACTTTATTTCATTAGAAGTTTTAGTTAGAGGAGGACTTTTATAGGTGAGCCACCTTGAAGCGGTAAAGTGGTAAAGTGTCAGACTTCTAGTGTCTTCTCAGAAATATTTCCTGTAAAATTGAATAGCCTTCCTTGGAAAATACATACAAAGGCCAAAAAGATAGAAGCAATTAGGTAATGTGAAAGAATGGTAACAAGTCTTTCATTGCAATTCCAGGTATTGGTTGATTCTATGCTGTAGTGCTTTCCAAAAGTTTATTTTGACATACAGTATGCCCCGTTAAACAGCCTACTGTCTTATTGATGTTTGTACCATTTGTTTCCACTGTCTGCATATTTTCAATCCTGTGTTCCTCTTGCAATCATGTGCTGCCTCTGTTGTTGGTAATTTTATATTGAACAGTAGAGGTTTGTCAAGATTTCAGGATTGTCAAATACTTACGATTAATTTTAGTTATTATTTTGTGAATATAATTTCATCTTAAACTTGATGTTTATTTTCATGTTATGTTTGTGTTTCACTGCAAACACAATTTGAATTCTCTATTTTTGTAATGGGCACTGTCATTTTGTGCATTCTATTGGTAATAATGGTACCTGTTGCCTTCACATTACTTCTGGATGTTAGCACTTGAGATGTCACTAGGATGTCAGTATAAAAGATGGTGATGCTCTGCTTCTATTCATTCAATATTGTGGATATTCCCTAAAAGGTTTTGTTGTGGTCTTTGATTATATTTCTTGAAAAGTGTTTTCAAATTAGGGCAAAGTTCACTGACCTCAATTTTTGGTTTAGTGTTGCTTGATTAACGTAGATCTCAAAGATTTTGATTGTGTTTCATCTGCTCATCCAAATGCCATTCCAAAATTCAGGCGCTTCCTTTTTGCCAAAACAATGATTACATATTGATTATAATTTGCCAGTTCTTGGTTTAGTGTCGGTCATGTGCCCCATATTACCAGGATAGATTTCAAACTCCCGCAAATTTCAGTTGGATTATATGGTTTAGAAAATGAATTAATGGGTATTCCTTACCAATTACAGAGTAATAAACATTTTCTTTTAGCCTGTATTTCCAACCTTTTAGTTATTTGCCTTGAGTTTTAATGCATTCTTTAGTTTGGAGTTTTTGACCGCTCGCCTACTTTATATTGTCTCAGATCTTTTTTTAGGTATTGTATTTTTGTTTTTACATACTAAATGTGACCTTTACTTTCATAGCAAGCTCAAATATTCCTTCCGTGCTAGAGACCCAAGCAACAGTCTCACACTGAGTGTCCCTGGTAGAAGAATTTGTCTTTTGAAATGGTTGGTGCTTCACTAGATCAGCTGCCACTGCTAGGCCTGGCACAATTTACTGCATTCACAAGCCTTATATTCTATTCTAAACTGTATTTAGCCTTAACAAATAATTTACATTTTGAAAAACAACACTATAAACATGTTCTTTTATATTTTATTGCGAGAGAGAGATTTATATTATTTTTTGTTGTAATGAGATTTTTGCATAATTCATGTTATCTCATGTATGTATATAATTAAAATGAGCTACCTGTTGATCATGTTACATTAAATATTCATTTTCATTTATATGCATTTGTTATAATGATAAATTGAATCAGATTATTATTCTAATTTATGTTTTTGCAATCAACATATGGATTGAGGTGACGTTTCTACATGATTTGCTGTCCCTTTAAGCCTTTTTTTATTTTTATAAAATTTATTCCATGTCTTTTATTAGTTTTTATTCAAATTGCTATAAAAATATTTGCTTCATGAGAATACATGTACACGGGATGAATTCAGTGGATCATGTAGAGCAATATCATAACAGTATCATCTAATTAATCATTCATTTAGGCTTTTAGATGTACAACCTTTGCTTGTGAGCATAGACGACTAAAGAGAGGGAAAGGTAAGTTTAGGACCACCGCTTTCATTTGACCAAATCTATTAAGAGTTTTCTTATCTTTCTCTTGCTCCTTGTCATTGCCAAAAGTTAGCAGGTAAAGAACAAAGAGTGAATCGAGTTACAATTAGGCAAAATGAAAATGCAAATGACAAATTAAAGATAGCGTGACAGCTAGGTTTCAGTCGAAGCCACTTGTGTAACACTATGATAATGAATGCAAATGATGTGCGATCTGTTCTGGTGACCGGAGGGCATTCTTCACTGCGGGCTGACGAGAGATAATACCCCTGGGGGACTCACAACACCTGTTTTGAAAGAGGCTTCACGGAATGGAAGGATTTGAGGGAAACCAAGGATGGTTTAACTGTCAATTTTCCACAGAGTGGTTTGCCAGCCTCTGTGGATAACAGCCCGGCGTAACATGGAAAAGTCACAGGGGAGTTACAAAATGAAACTCTTTTTATTGGATGAACTGGAAGACTGAATCAGTGTTAACTGTTTCATTACTAAATAACACATCAATGAAAAAAATTTAACAAATGTGGGGAAAGCTTGAAGAAGGGTGTTTTGATATACTGTATTTAGTTGACCTAAACTAAAGAGTGCAACATAGTATTTAATTTTCTTACTTACATTGTATGTAAGATTTGATGGTATAAAGTGTAAGAAGTGTCAAGGTGTCTGCTTGGGTAAATTAAGAAGACAGGGTCTGATTTTTATGGTATGTACTGTACTACTAACTGGGTGCCACAGGAGGCAGAATTGACCTTTTTGTGAAAAAAAGGATGCACCTTTCCTATTCCCAATGTCAGTGACAGCTCTGCAATACAATTTAAATTTTGATATGCTGTACACAACTGGATAATTATTACTGCAAAAAACTGAGATGTTAAGAAAAGGCCTGCTCTCAAGCTATTGATCATTTCATCAGTAGCTTAAAATCAATTATTTGGACTTTGGCTCCTTCTGGAACAATGTGATGTATTTTTCTCCAGCTGAGTTTGTTTCTTTCATATTTCCCCTTCCAGTGGAGACCATTAAGTTTAGTTTATATTAAAACAGTATTGTTCAGCAGGTTGAATCAAACATTGCTTTTACCCAAGTTCTACAACCCACTAATCACATGGGTGTCTATAACACAACCAATAAATACCTTTAGCTGGAGCATCTTTCAATGTACATGCATATTTTTGTATTAGTTGGCAAGATTATAAGAAAATTAACAAGAGAAAAATAATCGAGACCCCAAATCCCAAGTTTACTTGGTCGCCCTAGACAGCTGTACATGCAGATGTGTCACTCAATATTTCAGACCTCCACGTGGTCACTAGTTCCTGAAATTTTGAATTGTTCATTTTTTGAAGAGTTATAATGGTCACTTTTCTTGAGACCCTTGAAAATGAGCATTAGACCCTGGTTGCTTGTGTCTTCACATCATCTTTTCCTTTTTTATTGAACCCAATGCAACAAACTAAAACAAGTTCTTGGAGAATGCCATTAGAAGTCATTAGACTTTATTAGCTCAACAGGGTTAAATAACTGTAGTGACTTTAGTTGGAGATTCAGACATTAAACATCTGAACCATATTAGCCTACTGATTGGTTATGGCTGATGATGAGAAAATTGATTTGCATGAATTGAATCTGAAGTGTTTCGCTTTGCAAAATAATTCTCAAAATAAATTGCATTTTGCTTCCAGCGAAATTCATACCATTGACACAAGAAGAAAGGCGGTTGTTCTGAAAGTGTTCTCATGCATTCATTTTACAAGCACCATCCTATGATTTAGTAATGAAATAAAAATCTGTAGTTAAAAAAGAACACTCCACCAGTAGCGTGCATTTCGTCAGGTAGAATATAGAGATGATAGTGCAGGAAGGGATTTTATGGCAGCAACGACATTCAATGTTCTGATTCTTCCTGTGGAGAAAACACAGTAATGTGTATGTTGGTGTGTTTTTGTGTGTCCTCATCACATATGTTTAAAAAATGTACGGTACTTCTCCGTGGTGACATCAATAAAAAGCATAAAGAGAATTGGTTTTACCAGCATGGCATAGAATATATGCTTTACACAGCTGCAGTAAAGAACACAGGTAAACATGGAAATATGAATGAAGCTTTAAGGGCTAGTGCTCCTTGTTTTCCTCCAAAAAAAAT
Organism: Erpetoichthys calabaricus; assembly: GCF_900747795.2. Taxonomy (NCBI): domain Eukaryota; kingdom Metazoa; phylum Chordata; class Cladistia; order Polypteriformes; family Polypteridae; genus Erpetoichthys; species Erpetoichthys calabaricus. Next base: position 173,404,810 of record NC_041395.2, read on the forward strand.
TGAAAACAAAAAAAAAACTGAATTTCATGTTTCAAAATTGTGAAATTACCTGCGAAACGAATTTTAGTGTCAGTTTCACGAAAGGATATGCAGATCGACTACTAGTTATAACTATTTTTTAAAAAATATAAGAGGAATACTTCCAGTATTCCAAGCACTTTCACTTAAATTCAGGAGGCCACCAGTTTCCTGAAGGCTGGCCATATTTCCATTCATTAGCTTATTCTTCTCTCTTTCAGAAGTATGCTTCTCATGTGGGAATTTTTACTGGTCCACATGGGGATTCAGCTCCTATTTTGAGTCTTACCTTTCCTAAAGTGACTGATTATGTCCGTTATTAATCAATTTTGATGTACATTAATGAGTTTCTAAAACAATAAAGATCTTGTCACTCACATCCCTGATTTGTCGCAAACCTGGAAAACTGAGCTTGTTACAGTGGCCTTAAAACATTTTCAGAAGACTTTACTTCATCCACCAGACCCTAAGCAGCCTGTTTGAACCCCTGCAATATTTAACCTTCTCTAATGGATTCAAATGACCATATTGCTGTAAAAACACAACTGCACAAAAATAGGAGCAGCAGAATATTCCAAAAGCAAGAAATGTGCAGGACAACAGAATAAGGGCTTCAAAAGTGGCACAAATAATATTTGCCTATCAAGCTTGACAAAACCTAAAGAAATTAGAAGAGCTGTTGATTTCACCATAGTATCAGATTTCTTTTAAATGGATGAATGGATATTGTGACATCACACACTAACTTATACAGTATATGCTTATCATATCACGTCACCTTGACCCCGTGATATTACAGTTATTTAGTATCCCAATGGTTAATGGAGGATTACAAGTCAAATAATGCAAAATGAATAGGAAGAAACCCTACAATAAATAATTTTAAATGCATTCAACCAACCAGCACACCCAGTGATCAACATCTACCTTCCCAGCACAGCGTGGCTACTTATGGAAATTTTTTTGAATAACAGGGGAGGTCTTGCAAACTTCATATTACCTTGCAAAAATATAAGAAGAAATGCTGTTTTTTTCAGTTTGTCCAGTTTGACACTAAAGTTAAAAAACAGTGTGCAACCAAGGTCATGCTGTCATTCAATTGATTTTCCTAGTATGGCTTCTTATAAATAATGATAAAATAAACAGGCAGCATAACATTTATAATGAGGGAGTTGAAGATCTTGATCTGTCTGAATATCACAACAATAATATTTGTTACCAAAGGTCACACAAAAAGACAATTTCCCGTCGGAGTTTAATAAAGTGTACCAAATACCACAGTTTATCCAAGTTATGCAGTCATCTTTTTAAGGGTAAAGTGATCCTCAGGAGTGCCATTCTTTTCACTCTTTGCTGTACAACACAGTCCTGCGAAGTAATTAGCCTTGCTGACAAGCTACAGTACAATATTTTTTCATGACATATTTTCATATAAGTATTACACACATACTCAGTTAAATAAAACTGAAATCCCTACATGTTATGATTTGCTCTCAAGGCAAAAGGAAAAAAACATTAGGACAGAAAAAAGGAAAGCATTTATCAAAATTACACTGAAAAGATTAATAATTCAGTTATCATCAAAAAGGAATCATTGTATCAGTCATGAAAGAAAAAACTATACCCATTAAAGAAAAGAGTACTAAAATGCTAAATTAATGCTGCCCTAAGCTGAAAGACTACCTTCAACTACCTTATTCAGAGCACTAATGCCTGATCCACTAGCAGATTTAATGTGTTTCACCATAGGTTAACGTGAATTATTACCCTAGCAATGCCAGAGCCCAAAGTACACACAACAATAGAGCAGACAGGATGAACATTTCTGTGAAATGTTAAGTCTTCTCTCTTCTGATGTGCCTGACTTACAGAAAATCTTTTATATCACTTGCCTCCAATCTTATATTAAAAAGAATTCCTCCTAAAAACAATAGTCTATGTCTTCTTGGTGCAGTGCACTCATGAACTTGGCTATTTTTCCCCTTTTATAATTCACAGCTTCTGGCTGCTCAAAGGAGAGGAGCTGTAAAAGCTGTGCATGGATCAAGAGTATCAGACAGCTGGTAAGCACGGCAGATAGCCATAACAGCCGTACGTCTCAAGCCGCGCCGATCATCAGTGCTAGCTGGGGAAATGGGCTTGATTAGCACACACTGTTAACACAGATGTTAACGTCCTAGGGCTCATTTATTTCTGACTTTAGCTCTTTAGCAGGGGCCTTTCTCCTCTGTAGGTGTATCTGCCCGAGTCTTCTTCCAGATCTTGTGTATGGCTGTCTGGACTGGCAGGGATCCTAACAGTAATTGTAGCTTTTTTAAAACATCTTATTATTCCCATTTCAAAGTTTCTAACTTAACTAAGAGCTAGGGAAACACAAAATAGCAAGCAACCAATAAGGTTTGAAAGCCAATGCTTATTATTGAGCCATGTCGCTACTTGAATCCAGGATTTCATTTTCTTCCTATAACGACTGAACCCATTTTCTCTGGAATTTAATCCCTTCTTTTTATTTTTTGAGACAGGCCTAGTCATGTAGCTAAGAACATGGACCTTGAAGTCCTGCCCAGGAGATACTACTGAAACCCAGTGTCTGGCCCATTGTTGACAAAAGAGTAAGAAAACGTTATCAGGCTGCAATTAAAAATTGTGACTTATCACACAGTGTAGACTTCTAACTTACAGCTAATGTACTGTTTTAGTAAAACCACTGCACTCGTCTTTTCCCTTATTTTCGTTTTAGTATATATGTGATGCTCTTTAAATATGTATCTGTTCGCTGCATTCATGCATCCCTGACCTCTGAATGGGCTAGCACGAGTAGTGAAAGGGATGAAACCCTGGAACTGTTTAAGTTTGGACAGCTTTGTGCCAGTTTCTGACTACGGGCCACTAACTTGATTAGCCTAAGAAGATCTTCTGTACATAATCTTGCTCCAACCACAACTAAGACTTGAACACAGCCCAATTATTGCACTGTAAGCTCTCAAGATCAGAGGCAGTGGGCTGCAGCATATTGAGTTGCTAGTCTTTTACTAAAAAAGAAATGGCCTTGCATCCCTGCTTTAAAGACAGGCATAAAGCAGAAACAAATGCGAAAGCTTTTCCTACATATGCACCACTCACATTTTATTTTAACAGCCTGAGATCCCTGAAGGAGGCAATGCTGTGCTAACAAGATAGAGGAAGACGTGAGGGCAAAGAAAGGGCGCTATGAAGGCTGAAAGATCTGGAGTCTAGGAGGGGCAGATACAAAAGCAGCAGGGGAGGGACATGCTAATTGCAACCAGGAAACCGTTGCCCTATAATGATCTGGCATTCTGTCATAGGTACATTTTAACCTTGCATCTCTTGTTAGCTGGATAGACTCCAACGGCTAACAAAGCCAAATGAAGAGAAGCTGGTACTGAATGCGTAAAGGATGAATGATTCTTCATGCAGAGCCTTTCCAGGAAGACGTGAATGGCATTAACAGGGAATAATTACACAAGCAGTGGCTTATTGTGATGCTGATTGTCATTTTTTTTTTCTTTTTTTTTGAAAAAATTATTCAACACTGTAGCGATAGCATCGGCCACATGTCTGTTCAGAAAGATGCTGGAGCACTCAGAGCCCCTTCGTGTTGTTGTTCTGAATTGAAAAGGAAGCCATAGGACCACAACTCTTACATGCAGCAGGTCAGCAGGTCGAGAAGCACACAGCTGAGGAATCCTGTAGAGAAACCTACACAAGCAAGGGAGTAGGGAGATGGATCCTGACATCCGGCTGGTGTCAGCTCAATTACATTATACTGAAGTCGCATCTTTTGCATCTGTTCAGAATTCAGGCAGTGACATTCAGAGTCAACTGAATGCACATAACGCATTAATCATATATTTACATCAAACAGACATCTTTTACAGACAGAGTTTTACTCTTTCCCTCAAGCACCTGATGGGTCGTTCTCCTTTCCTGTGTAAATCTAGTGCCACTAATACCTTTGGCAACCACTTTTCAGCTTTGCAAAATATCAAATGTAAAGGTATATTATTGCGTCTGTGTAGCTGTGTCAGTTTTAGTCACAAGTGCCCTTTTCTGAGAAATGTCTCATTTTATGTTTGATATTTATTATACAGTTTTGGATACAAAGGATAAATGCTCTCATTGTCACTCCCTTCTTAATGGTAACTTTCACACTGGGGTCATAAGTGATGTCATTAGGTGCCCATGTTTGGTCATGTGTTGCTTCTTTTAAAAGATAAAGAAATAGGACTATTGACCTACTGTATGCAAATGTTAAAGACGCGTACAGCGCCACCCCGCTGCCTGTGCTTGGGAAAGCAGATCATAACCTGGTTCTGCTTCAGCCTCACTACAAACCAAGAGTGAGTGAGCTACCTACAACCACACGCTCATTCAGGAAGTGATCTCCTGAGGCAGAGCAGGCTCTGAGAGACTGCTTTGGAACTACGGACTGGGATAACCTGCAGGGATCTTATAGTGAGAACATTGAGGAGGTTGTTGACTGCACTACTGACTACATCAACTTCTGTATCGACATTGTAGTTCCAGTAAGGACAGTATGCTGCTATGCTAACAACAAGCCATGGATTACAAGTGACATCAAGGGCCTTTTGAACCAGAAGAAAAGGGCTTTTAAAGGTGGTGATCAGCATGAGCTCAAGCGCGTGCAGAAGGAACTCCGAGTCCAGCTCAGGGCGGCGAAGGAGCAGTTCAGGAGAAAGCTGGAGCAGAAGTTGCAGAATAACAGCATGAAGGAAGTGTAGGATGGGATGAAGATCATCACTGGCTGCAGCTCGAAGCGGGGTGCCACCATCAAGAAAGATGTGGAGAGAGCAAACCAGATGAACAACTTTTTTAACAGGTTTGACCACTCTAACCCACTCTCACTTCGGAGTACTGCACCCTCCACCCATCCTTCTGCTGATACCAGCATAGGAGAGAGTTTGCCCCCACCCACAATTACAGCAGCCCAGGTAAGCAGAGAGCTGAGGAGACTTTGTGCCAGCAAAGCAGCGGGTCCAGATGGAGTATCGTCACGACTGCTGAAGGCCTGTGCATTGGAGCTGGGGAGTCCTCTACAGCGAATCTTCAACCTGAGCCTGGAACAGGGGAGAGTCCCGTGGCTTTGGAAAACATCTTGCATCATCCCAGTCCCAGAGGTATCACATCATAGTGAGCTGAATGACTTCCGGCCTGTCTCTCTGACGTTGCATGTGATGAAAACCATGGAGCGGCTGCTGCTTCACCACCTGAGGCCATAGGTCCGTCACGCCCTCGACCCTCTGCAGTTCGCATACCAGGAGAAGGTGGGAGCGGAGGATGCCATCATCTACATGCTACACCGATCCCTCTCCCACTTGGACAGAGGCAATGGTACTGTAAGAATTATGTTTGTGGACTTCTCTAGCGCCTTCAACACCATCCAACCTCTACTTCTTAGGGACAAACTGACAGAGATGGGAGTAGATTCATACCAGTAGCATGGATCGTGGACTATCTTAAAGAAAGAGCTCAGTATGTGCGTCTCGGGAACTGCAGGTCTGACATTGTGGTCAGCAGCACAGGAGCGCCGCAGGGGACTGTACTTTGTCTGGTCTTGTTCAGCCTATATACATTGGACTTCCAATACAACTCGGAGTCCTGCCACGTTCAAAAGTTCACTGACGACACTGCTATCGTGGGCTGCATCAGGAGTGGGCAGGAGGAGGAGTGCAGGAACCTAATCAAGGACTTTGTTAAATGGTGTGACTCAAACCACCTACACCTGAACACCAGCAAAACCAAGGAGCTGGTGGTGGATTTTAGGAGGACCAGGCCCCTCATGGACCCTGTGATCATCAGAGGTGACTGTGTGCAGAGGGTGCAGACCTATAAATACCTGGGAGTGAAGCTGGATGATAAATTGGACTGGACTGCCAATACTGATGCTCTGTGTAAGAAAGGACAAAGCCAACTATACTTTCTTAGAAGGCTGGCATCCTTCAACATCTGCAATAAGTGGCAAGTGCCCTCTTCTATGCGGTGGTGTGCTAGGAAGGCAGCATAAAGAAGAGGATCGCCTCACGCCTGGACAAACTGGTGAGGAAGGCAGGCTCTATTGTAGGCACGAAGCTGGATAGTTTGACATCCGTGGCAGAGCGACGGGCACTGAGCAGGCTCCTGTCAATAATGGAGAATCCACTGCATCCAGTGAACAGTATCATCTCCAGACAGAGGAGCAGCTTCAGCGACAGACTGCTGTCACTTTCTATCTATCTATCTATCTATCTATCTATCTATCTATCTATCTATCTATCTATCTATCTATCTATCTATCTATCTATCTATCTATCTATCTATCTATCTATCTATCTATCTATCTAATTTTAATTTTTTCTGTGATCATTTACATGCTAAAGTATATTTGAAAAGCTTTTAAAGAAATGAATCAATTCTGAGATGAATAAAAATGATATGGCTATTTTGACAAATAAAGAGTTTGTGTTTTTGTGCTGATCTGAGTTTTGGGTTTGCAATATCGTAAAGTATTGGTCTGTGACACATTGGCTAGCACTCCTGACTTGTTGTTCTGGAGTCATGTGTCCGAATCTTACCTGGGCAGGGTTAGCACAAATTTGTCCATGTCTGTATGGGTCTTTTTCTGAGTATTACTGATTTTCTTCTCCTGTCCCAAAGATTAGAACAATTTTGATGAGAATGGGCAATTCAGTCACACAGGAGTGGCAATCCTGTTCATTAAATCTCTCCTAAACAGCATAAAGGTAAGCTTTGAAGTTCCCCAAAGTCTTACTGTCTACCATAGTACTTGGTAATTTATTTCATACTAGCATACCACACAGCACTGAAACAGAACAGTGATGAGGGCCCTGCCCGTCTCCCCACTCCTGACGTCATGCTTCCTCCTCCCCTCGACCCACAGCCTCGGTCTCGGATTAGCGCGAATATATTGCTCCTGCAAGCAAATTATGATTCTTACTGCTATGAGAGAAGTCACAAAATCAACCAGAATGTTCAAGCAAATTAAAGAAAAAAAACCCGATCTAAATCCGTTCACTAACTAAGCGGAGGTAAGGTACACGCCCCAGCCCCCCTGCGTGTCATTTGGATTCACAGAAATAAATCGGTACTGCAAGCAAACTATGATATTTAGCACAAAAAGAGAGGTCGTAAAATCAACCGGAATGTTCAAGCAAATTATAAAAAAAAACCTGATCTAAATCCATTAAGTAGTTCTCTCATGAAAAGCGGACAGACATACAGACAAACAAAGAGACAGGTGGACACTGGATTTTATATATATATATATAGATATCAATGGGACTGTGACTCCTATGTGGAGATAAGCATCAAAAGGAACAGTTCTGTCATGTTTTCTCCTTACCTTCAGACTGTAACTATAACTGCAGGTCATGTCACTTGCAGAAAAAGTTGACTAATGATTCTGCACTTATGGGGTGTATTGACTAAAGGGATGAGACAGAGTATAGGAGTCAATTTGCAAGTTCTGTTTTTGTCTGCAACTATGGTTATTGACTTTCACCACACCAAGGAGCTTTTGTGTCCAGTCACCATAGAGGGAGTGAATGTGAAGGTGGGGCATTGCTACAAGTACTTGTGAACTCCACATTAATGACAGGCTGGACACAGAGCAACTATATAAGAAAGAGCAAAGCGGACTCTTTTTCTTATGAGACTGCGTTCCTTTAATGTTGTTAGTGACATCATTTACATCTATATAAATAAAATCACAAGTTGTTTGTATGTCTGTTTGTTTGTTTGCAAATCATGCAAAAAACGACTGAACCCATTTTCACAAAAATTTAGCATGTACATTTCCATTGGTCCAACTTAAAATGTAGGTTATATGGTATACTGTTGAGGGGGTTTGTAATTAGAGGGGGCACCCAAAAACTAATGGCCATACAGAGACTACAATTCCCATCAGGCAGGAGGAGTGTGCAAATAGGGAGGGTACCTTCATCAGCACACACAAAGTTTTGTACACCAAAGTGGGATCTCATCTAAAACCTCAGATACAGTGCTGTTTTTCTTAAGTAATCTGGATAACAATTTGCTGGATTACAGCTTTTGCCTAAGAGTACATCTTTTGTCTCTTTGTTGGTTGTGTTTAGTCATTTGCCTCCCCATTTACTTTCATCTGGGTCCTTCCCAAAGAAATATATTGGTCTGAAAGAGATGCATGATGGTGCCTAGTCTCTCAGAGCCAGATGGATTAAATAAATATGTCTGGAGACAACTATGAGTAAATTTTTCTTAAAAGTGGGTGGGAACAATTAGATGGTTCTTTGAGTGTCACATTTTTAAACCAAGAAGGTGGTGCTCAAACTAATGATGGTGATTTTTGAACTTCAAGGAGTAATGGCTTCTGTTAACCTGATCCAATAGAGAGCAAGCTGCCGATTACAGTACCTCTAAAAGAGTCTCAAAATGACCAATGATTAAACATTTTGTGGCATGTGAGTCACTGTCTTGCATCCCAAAATGCAAGGTTGAGTCTCAGTGCTTTAACCAAATCAGCTTTATTCAACTTGAAACAGGAACAGCAATGTTATTTATTGCAGCAGGAGCTACCACTCTCCTATACACAGACACAGCAAACGGGGCAGAGTCGGGGCCAGGTCAGTGGCCAAGTTGTGCTGTTCCCTGCCTTTATAATGTCCCTTGCATTACACATCGACAACAGGTGCGTATAGTGTGACCTCGATCAGCTCATAGTTGTTTCTGCGAAATTTTGCTGGTGCACTGTGAACCTTTGGTTGCCTCGGCAACAGACAAGCAGTCCTCCACAGACGCGGCAAGCGTGCTTTGGTGTGCCGTCTCGTTGGGTCCTAAAAGAGTTCAGAAACCTCACAATATAAATGTGTGTTACATGTGTGGAGAGTATATTGCATGTGTTAAAGATAAACATAGCCTGCTGCAAGACAATAGCATTTCCATAACATCAGATTATACATTGGCATCCAAAGACATCAGTAAACTACTGGTAAAAAGTGAAAAATACATTTTCGCAGATGGTGCATGTGCTCTCTGTTGTTCTCAGTTAAAACAATAGTGTTGGAGTCGATGTAAGGATGAATGAATTGGCAGCTATGTCAATTCAATAAATGGTGTATCACACACAATCAAAGGGAGGTGAAAAGGACTTCCATTAAAAGAGCTGATAACAAAGAGATAAAGGAGATGCAGTTTTCAGTACTAAAACCACATGAATCAACAAATTTGCCTAACAACACTAGTAGGAACTTGGGAGATGCTGCAGAGCATCCTCCTAGTGACTGCACGTCTAAAAGATTAACTAAAGTTAACATTACTGTCTAATTGGAAATGCAAACATGTAAACCCTTTTTTACTGAGTTTTGGAGTTGCAAAATGCATGCAAACAGAAACCTGGTTGTTTCACGTACCACAACCTACCATTTTGTGATTATTATGTTTATATAACATATGGCAGGAGATTCATGCTATCTATCTATCTATCTATCTATCTATCTATCTATCTATCTATCTATCTATCTATCTATCTATCTATCTATCTATCTATCTATCTATCTATCTATCTATCTATCTATCTATCTATCTATCTATCTATCTATCTATCTATCTATCTATCTATCAAGTATCAATACTATAAGTATCAGCCAGGGTTTAGTGTGATAGTTCACTTCTTAAGTGTGTCACATTTTAATCTCCATTTTAATAAACTAAAAAGGTTTGACTGTTTCAATTTTTTTTCATAGCTGAATCGTCTAGTTGTCAATATTAGTCTATTTGTTCTTCCCTCAACTTTCTCTGGACATGCACTGCTGTATCTTTTTTTTGTAATTAAAAGACCAAACCTGTAAAGCAGTGAGTTTTATAACTTAAGTAAAACCTCCTCTGACTTATACTTTACATCTGGTGTTAAATATCCTAATATCTTATTAGTCTTCTTAATTTTTTGTATACACTATCTGGATGTAGATATTGATGAGTTCATTATTGTCTCCAAATCCTTCTCCCAAGGTCTCCTTATAAGTTTCAAACCTCCCATTGTGTATTCATATCTAACATTTTTTCTTCGTAATTGTATTATGTTATATTTATTTACATTAAATATCATCTTCCACCAAACTTGCCCAAGCCAGTATTCCATCATGGTTTTCCTGTGGAAGGATTCAGCCACTTCTAGATTATCTGCCATTTTACCTAGTTTGGTATCATCTGTAATAGTAACCAGCTTGTCATTTGCATTCTTGTTCAGATAGTTTATTTATATTAAAAAGAGTTGCCACACAAGCACTGATCCCTGAGGGATACCAGTTTTAAGATCACCTAATTCTGTAATCCTTTGTCTTTTGGTGTCTAAGCCAGATTTGTATCCATCTGCACACCTCACCTTGAATTCCCAATTCTTTTTAGTTTGATGCTTAGCCTATTATGTCTTACCTTATCAAAACCTTTCTGAAAATTTAAATGAATAATGTATGTACAGCTTTGTTTATATCTTTTTATTGCTTAATCATAGATTTCTGTCATATTAGTTAAACACGATTTTTCCCAACTAAACTCATTTTAACTGTTCACTGATACATTTGATCTCATTATGTGATGCTCCATCATTTCCTTAATAATTGCTGCCAATAATGCATAGATTAGACTCATTCGAGTGAGTATAGGTGTGTATGCCCAGATGGGTGCCATGGTCAGATCTGTTCCCTTGCTTGCTTTCAGTTCCGCTGGCACAATTACTGGGTCCTCAACCCTTAATTAGATAAGTGTTTTATATAGTGAACTGATGGATAAGTGGGTGTTGGCCTTCCAGTCTCCTAATCTGTGGTGTCTGAATAGAACATTTCTCATTCACAGAGAAGTTTATTGTTCAGGAAAATCAAATCCCTGTATGCAGGCTGCCTCTTAGAATTAAAGTTCCACTGGTGCTGATGTGTAATTGCATAAAGCAGCTTGTTATTAAAAATAAAAAGCCTGAAATATCAATGATTAATGGAGCTCTTGCAGAAACAGACCGTCATTTTCTATTGATTTCTCTCGTTGGTAGTCCATGAAAATTTAATTGTTTGTCCAGAGCTGCAGAGGTCCAGGGTTGAAACGATCAGCAGATGCTGAGCTGATTTGTTTGCCTCTAACAGCATCTTAGTTTTGATTGATATAAATACCCTTTAGAGTTAAAGGCCTTTCACTGAACCGCCAGCTTTACTTGAGGAGGACATGGACATAGCAGTCTGGAAAAATTAATAATCTGATCAGACCTCTGAGTTTGCATTTCATTTGCAGCATTCAGAGGGCACACAGATCAATTTTAAGGTTCCTCTCAATCGAAGCCACTGAAATTCTCATTCAGAACAGAGACTAACCCTTTTCCTTATTATTTCCAGTTAGGTTATGTGGTTCCCTAGCAGGTCTTTTTAAATTAAATTTACCACTACACTTGGGACTGCAGGTGTTTAGAAGTGATTGCTTTTGCCATCAGCGATTTGAAGTCAGTCAGAAAATGAAATCATCTTTCTATTAGTTAGCTGTTTTTAATATACATGTTTTAAAGAAAGAGTGCACACGGACAATTTGTTTTTATATAAACTGGACCGGTCATGTCGGCATAATGGTTACTAAAGGGCAAAGGAGTCCTAAAAGGAGGGTTTACTGACCTCTGTCTCGTAAGAGTACTGAGGTGTTCTAAAAGCCATGCAGAGCTGATTTGTGAGGCTGGTAAGGGGATTGCCACATCAGAGGAGCCATGGGCAGTGTTAATTAGGACGTAGAAAGTGCTCTCAGATAGAAGCTTGAGGCAACTGGCTATTAACAGCTTAATATACTGGGAAGAAAAGTTCAATATGGAGGGAATGGCTGAAGTCAGTTTAAAATTTACTCAATTCAAAAATTGGAGAGTGGAGTGGATGATCCCCAGGAACCCCATAGTATAAAATAAGTGTGGATTCAGCATAACATAAATCATGTAAAGACCCATTTGTCCACCTCCACTTTCTAACTCATATGTTTGTATTTTCTTTCAGAGACGGTGATGGACACACGCATTGCCACAGCAGAACTGGGGTGGACAGCATATCCAGCTTCTGGTGTAAGTAGTTGATATCCAGGTTTGCTTTATGGGCTTTCAGGATGAGAAAACTAATACAGCAGTGTTGTTAGCTGTACAAAAATTGGGTTAAAACACTGAGTCCTGGTCCAAAAACTGCTCTTGGAAAAATAGCCACCAAGTTCTTCACAGTGCAGTAGTTCAGGATGCTGGCAATGGTTTAGAAAGTTAGTTCTGATGGTGGGCCCCAGTTTGTGAGTAAGGCACAACTTAAGGGGTCTGAGCTGATTAGTCAGCAGTGTGGCCCAGGGGCCACTGTAGTAGACTTTAAACCACAAAGCTTCTGACTTAATTTTTTTTTAAGTCACTTGTGCTTCAATTTTAAAAGTTGTGTAAAACAATTATATTCAATCCTGATCTTGTAAAGCACCTTGGATAAAGCAGAATCTACACTAATATCCCATGGAAATGACTGTAAAGATTAACCTCAGGATAGGATCAAAATTACTTCCCCACCCTTCATTGCCTTTGTTCCCTTTACGTTTTATTTTGTGCTTTTTATTTCCTCCCATTCTCTTGCCCTTGTTAAATCCTCAGAGGCGAGGCCTTTATAATTTACAGCCTTAAGGTGGTGCGGTCATTAGGGCTGCAGTTACCTGAGGGCTAGTTAAGCCACCTGTTACCACAATCGTTTTGCTGTAGCATCAGCCTGCTTTAGGCAGCTGTGTTCCTTTTATATTTTGCTTTTGTAAGTTTGCCATCTTTTGACCATATTGCTTTTTTAATTCTCAGTTTGGATTTTGTGCTTGGCTCTTAGGATTTTTGAGATTTTTGGATTAGTGATTATTTGGCTTTGCAGTTATTCTCAGTGGCAGGTTCAACATTTTTTTTCAGTTATGTAGCTCTTTCCTTCTTCGTTAAAAAATGTTTTTCTTTAGTTAGTTTTGAGATATCATTATAATTTCTTTTCTTTTCTTTACTTAATTTATTTTATTTTGTTTATTAAGATAGATAGATAGATAGATAGATAGATAGATAGATAGATAGATAGATAGATAGATAGATAGATAGATAGATAGATAGATAGATAGATAGATAGATAGATAGATAGATAGATAGATATTAATACCATAGAAAACTGCAGTAGCAGTCAAAAAGGGCACAAAAATGCATATACCTGTAAAAAGAATAATAATCTTAAATAAGATAAAAAAGTATGAATACACATATGACAAGAATTATCTATAAGTAAATTTGCTAAGTGCATATATTTCCTAAGTGTAGAATTGCACATCCTTATAGGCAACAATTTCATGTCAAACATTGGAGCAGTATGATGGCACAATATATTGCACATATCATTGTTGTCTGTTAAGATATCTTCTCGACTAGCTCAGTACTATTCAGCAAACAGGGAATGATTGTACCTTGGCCAAGTGTCGACTCATTGTAGAGTCTGATGGCTGAGGACAGAAATGACCTTATATTGCACTCCTTGGAGCAATACAGTTTCCACAGTCTATTACTAAATTTGCTCCTCTGTTTAGCCAAATCTCATATGGGGGTAAAAGTCATTGTCTAGAATGGTAAGCAGCTTTCTGAGTGATCTCTTTTATACCACTTCCTCCAATGTGTTCAGCCTGACTCACAGGATTGAACTGGCCTTTTTAATCAGTTTATTTAGTTTGTTAGCATCACCTATACTAATGCCATTTCACCAGCATTCTACCACATAGAAAATTACACTGGCCATTTTAGACTGGTAGAAAACATGTAAGAGTGGCCTGAATACACCAAACTGCCACAATCTCCTCAGGAAATTGAAGCGACTCTGACCCTTCTTATATATGGCCTCAATGTTGTTACTCCACTCAAGCCTGTCGTTCAGATGCCCCCTGAAGTGTTTGTATGTCTTAAACATCTCCACATCTTCACCAATCATGGGAACTTTGGACAGAGTGGGGTTTACCCTTCTGAAGTCTGAAATACTTTGTCTTATTGATTTTGAGATGCAGATGATTCAATCTGCACTATTCAACAAAATCCTGTACTGTGTACTGTATTAATTCTCCTGCCCATCACTGAAGCACATAACTATGGCTATGTCATCAGAAACTTTCTGCAGATGACATTATTCAGTATTGTATCTAAGGTCTGAGGTATACAAGATAAACAGGAAGGAAGCCAGCAGAGCTCTCTGTAAAACCTCTGTGCTATTCATAACCATATCTGACACACAGTTCTTATGCCACAAAAACCTGTAGGCCATCATCCAGTACACAAGGATAGCATCAGCCCTCATTGATCAGAGCTTATTCCCCAACAGTTTGGGCCGTATGGTGTTGAATGCACTAGAGAAGTCAACAAACAATTTCTTCACGCTGCTACACTATTTCTCCAGATGAGAGCAGCCTCTGTTCAGCAGATAAATGACAGTATATCTACCCTATGTGGTCCTTATAGGAAAACTGAAGAAGGTCCAGTACTGTCTTGTCCTGACCAGTAAGCCAATATTAGCCTTTCCAAGGGCTTCATAATGTGTGAAGTCAGAGGCATTGGTCGGTACTCATTTAAGACTTTCACCTGCACTATCTCTGGGAATTCTTACCACAGAAGATGTTTTCCATACAGCTGGAAACTTTATAGGATTAGACAGAGATTGAAGATAATGCTGAAAAACTTTACAGTTACCCAGCACACTCCTTTGAATATCTTTGGAACAGCACCTTTGGATTTACACCTTCAGGTCCAGTAGCTTTGTTTCAGTAGTTATTCGTTCACTTCCTCTGCTTTGATGGTCAGCACTAGGTAGCTATGAGGTTGACAAAAGGGTGCGTAGATGAGAGAAGATTTGCAATTCCCAAGGAAAAGAATGTTGGGGCACTAAATCGGTAATCCCCGTTATTTCTTCCAAATAATAACAAAAACTCAAGCAGTCCCTGGTGCAAAGACAGCAAAATAATAACAACAAAGTATCTACAGATGAGCTTCAGTGTTGTGCATGAACTAGTTCAAAAGAATTGCATTGAACAAGCTCATTTTTCTAAGAACGGTGAACTTAATGTAACATATTTGCAGGTGAAGAACTTGAATGTGAGCTAGTTCAGTTTTATGTGACATTGTGGATCTGGTTTAGGTCCAGATTAAACGTTTTGCCTTACCCTGCAGGGGTGGAGCCGAATCCGAATCCGGTATTCGGATAAACACAAATAGTGGATTTTTACATATATTAATTTCTTACAAATTTTTTGCCATTTATTTGTATTCGGAAAAATAACATAAAATCAAATAGGCACTGCCTGTGTCTGCCTGCTTGTGCTTAAGCTGCACCCTCACTGATACGAACACGCAGTGAAGCTCTGCTTTCGCTTTTAGGAAAACGTTGTATTTCGCGAGGCCACTTTATATTTTTCCCTGTTGGACATGCAATATGTGATGGCAATTTTGATTGGCAGCGTAATAGGTTAGTTCACCTACACGCTGGTTCCACAGTCGCCATTTGTGTAACACGGTTGGAAACAGAGCAGTAATTTATATGTATAAATGCATCTATTTAATTTCTTTTTTGACCGGGAGCATATTAGCATATATGGTTATACGTGTTTGTTGCTTGGTATAACTCAATAAAGTGTATTTAAATAAAAAAAGTTTTCACAATTATTGTATTTTATTCAAGAACACTGTAATAGCCTAATATAAGGCATGCAAAATTGAAAAAATAAACTCTTGGGTCATTTATTCTCACTCCTTAAAAATACAAAATGAACTGAACATGAACTTTGGGTCACTGGAATGTTTTCATGCTTTGCTCACAGTGAGCTGTCTACTTCTGCACAATTTTATCACAGTAAAACCAGATGGAGTGGAGTCATAGGGCATCTTCTCAGTGTTGCTGGAGGAAAAGATGAGGACATGGTTAGTGACAGCACCTTCTCTTTCCCCAACGTGGTACTACATACCCTACAGAAGCCCTGAGGATGATCATCAGACAAACATGCTTGACAAGTGATATTAGCTGTTGTAGTTAGTGCAGGAGGACAGAGACACTGGCTGTTGGTATGCAGAAGTGTGAATAGAAACTGAAGGTGAGGGAGGGTTTGTGAACAGTGTTACATGGTAATGTAGAGTAAAGTAGACTAGAGTTGGGGCTCAAGAGGAGTTAACCCCAGAGGTACCTGAGTAGGTAAACTGTGAGCAGGAAGGCCACAGTGAAACCTGTAAAAGAACAGATTTAACTTATTAGACCTCTCTGCACTTCTAACATCTTACCTGCAATCAAACTGTTTATAGCCTGCGGTGTCTTTTAGTTCTTTGCATATGTTTTTTTTTGGCTTCAGCTTGGCCTCTGCTTCTCTCCTGTAGTTCTCTTTGGCCTCCTTGATCTTTTTTTTTGAGTTCTCTCTGCACCCTCTTCATTTCCCCCTGTATATACAGTTATTGTTAATTCTGAATTCTGTATTTTAAACTTTGGACTCTTTTATTTAGTTTAATTAAATAATTTCAATTAAATACATTTAAGTATTGCCTTAGGCAGGTTTTTTGACAATGTTGGCCTTTCACGTTCACGTTCACGCACCCACTGTACCCTCCCAGACTCCTCCCATAATTACACCTCTTTGAATATGCAAATCAATATAAATAGCCCTTAAGCTCACACTTCTATGAAAAGACAATGACAAAAGCACAAGGGAAAATAGAATTTCAGCGAATACCAAGTGGAGACAAAGAAAAATGTACTATTTGTTGGTTTAAACAGTGGTATAAACAACAAAGGAAGTTGATCGAGTGACATATAGTGTTGGAGAAACTCAAAAGCTCAAGTTCACAAAGTCGCACAGTGCCTGAAATAAAAAAGAAGTTGTCACATATCAAAGTCACCATGAAAAGGCGAGACCTAGCCCACCGTCTGAGTGTCATATGAAAGCTTATTAGGGTACAGAGAAAAAAAAGGCATACAGTGGGGAAAAAAGCAGGAAATGTCAACTTTAATCTCTAAATTTCTACTTTAATCACGTAGTTTATTTTGTTAATAAAGTAGAACATCATAAACTTCATCTTAAAATTGTTTAATGTTTAGTTTCTCAAATCCCATCATAACTAAAGTAGCACATTAAATGCTTTGTTTTGTATTTGATCTTCTATGTGTTGTATGTGTGTGAATCACTACGTGCTTCCGGGCTTTCTCTTCCTCCAACAGGACACAGAATCCATTACATTCATAATATTACAGCTCTCTGAATAATTAAAATAATGAGATGTATACGTGATATAATTTTCATGATGATAGGAGTTAAAGCATGTTATTAAACAAGGGAACACGGTGGTGCAGTGATTGTTCATGTCTCACGCAAGATGCTTGCTGCGCCGTGCACGACTTTCGATGAAATACTTTATTGTAGCAGTACTGTCTCTTTCAGACGTACTAACCCTCAATTTCTGTCCTTACTTTTCTTTCTTCAAATACCCAATCGCCACACAATCAGCTCTGTAATAGACGTTAAGCCATCTGTAAGCTTAGAACGCCGATTCTTCAAAACTTTAAAGGAACATTGAAATATCTTCATAGTATATGTTATATTATTCTATCCATCTAACTTGACAGTGTCACGCCAGCCCCAGCAAGAATACAGCGCGAGGTAGGAACAATCTGTGAATGGAGCACCAGCGACTCGCTATCTCTGCGGCACCGTGTCCTCACATGTTTAATTATTAACAATATAGATTATTTAAATGAAGTTAAAGTTTTATCTGTATAATATAATAGACATATTTTGTTGCATTTCATGTTAAAAATGATATCGTCATCATATGTAAATACGCGCTTTATAAAGTGGCTCAGGTTGTGAAATATCATAACTGTATCGCAAGTTTACAGTGAGGTGATTGTACTTATAAGGACAGAGTGTTCTACTAGGAGCACTTGATGGACTGATTGAGTGCATTTAGAGCTCTTGGGATGAAACTGTTTCTGAGGTCAGTACAGGAAATGCTGTGAAACGTTTGCCGTGTGAGAGCAGTTCAATAGACAGCATGGCTGAAGCAGCGTGTGCTTGATGCTGTATACCAATAATTCTCTTTCTAATCAGCTGCTGTAGAGCTGTGATTCACACTCAGATACAGTGATATAACAGGAGCAGCTGAAAGAAGAAGAAGAAGAAGAAGAAGGTTCAGTGAGAGTAACAACGCTAAAGCAGCTATTGTATTTAGAATAGTTTGACCATTCTGTGGACCATTATATTGTTACAGGTTAATTATAATCAGATGCATTAAACTAATAAACAATATGCGGTTAATTTCAGTGTATATTTATAAAGCCACGTCAGGGATGTGGATCTAAAAAAAGAAAGGGTAACCACACAGGAACAGTAGCACTGCTTTGATGCTGAGCGCAGAACTTGCATATGACAGGGTATGAGCTACCATGGAAATGTGCGTGGCTTTACGCCAAATTTAGGTTTCATACATTGCGATTTGAACGTGGAAACGTTCTTACGCAACATTTTTGAATGTTTGCCCCTGTTCACTTCCACTCATTCTGTTTGTCTTTCCAAGTGTGAAGCGTAACATTTTGATAAAAGGCTCATTAACATCTTATATGTGTATATTGTATCTTACACAATATTCTTTCTTCACCACTCCAAGTTTTATTTTCTTAAATGACTACTTTTTCACATTTAAAATTTAATGGGTGAATCTGTTTCCAAGTTTAGGTTGTACACAGCACAAACCACACATCACATTTTCATGGAAATGAGGGAAAAAATAAAAACACAAGGATCTTCTTTAGTGTTTATTAATCCACTATGCAGTCACATTTTTTTCACTTTAGCGCTATTCACAATATGCCCACTCTATGCAAATTTCCAAAATGCCATCTGATATTAAAAAAAAACACCACAAATGTGAAATACTAATTAATTACAAAAAATAAATTAGAGACATTTGCAAGATGCTACAGCCTGTATGGTAATGCAAAGATACGAACGAAAAGCTCTACTGTGATACAAACCTCTGAGGGTACTGATGGTCATTGTAGGAAAATAAAAGTCTAGTAGACATTAGTTGGGAAGGAGATGTCCCTTTTCATATATGATCAAGTTTCCAGAGCTTCTCTTAGTGACACTTTTTTTTTTGACCCTGATTTCTTTGTTTGACTTCTTCTCTTTGAAAGCCAGTGGTGCTTTTTCTTGTCTGACTCCCCATCTGGGGAATATCTCACAGTGATATCCTGTTCAGGCACTGCCTGCTGAGGAGAGACAGCTTCTCCTCTTCGTCTCTCCAGCCATTGATTACTGCTAACGTCCTGCTTGCTCAGACATCCAAGAATATCTTGTTGAACAGTCAATCATCAAGAGCCTGCCTACTTGTCGCTCTCATGTCCACATTTTCCATTGCTGGATTGTGCTCATGGGTTTTGAGTTTCTCATCAATTTATTAAACCACTGGCTAAGATTTCAAGACTTTGAATGATCTACACCCTCAAAGTGTTTTCTGACTTCTTTGTAGAAGTATGCAGACTCCTCCACATGACATCAGCTGATGCTGTTGCAGATAAATCTGATATTCTCTGCTTGTCAGCCTTAAAGGGATTCTCAGCTTAATTGAGTGTCCGTTCAACAGAATCCCAAATCCTTTTGTGTTGTTCTGATTTGTCATTTTAAATTAGCTGAGTATTTGTGTATTTGTTTGTGAGTTTTCCCTAGAATGAACTGGCACCCCACAGTGATGGCAGAATATGTTCTGTCTTCCTGAACTCCTGCATTGAATTAAGAAGGTACAGTAAATTAATGGATGTTAAAGGTGTAGAATGACTTCACAAACTGGAAGAGCACAGAAATTCAAAACAACAGGCATTTACAGTATATAAGTAAGATAAGTGCATTATATGATTAGGCCTGCTTCTCCCAGTCACATACTGGCTTCATTTGTCTTTCACATGTTCTGTCCTCTTCAGCCTTCTTTTCCTCCTGTTTTAGTGTTAGAATTTGGTACTTCAACCCTTCCTTTGGCTTTACTTTCAGATTCATGATGTTGTGATTACTAGTTGTAAATATGGCAAAAGATTATGTGAAGTTTCCAAAATACCTATAAAGCTGGCCAGAACCTTCACTGATTTATCCATCAGGGCCTCACCTTAACCCAATTAGGCTGCACGATTCTACTGTATGTGCTGGCTTCAGCCGGAGTAGGCCTCAAAAATGGGGAGCTGGCATGACAACTATAAATAATTCAAAACTAAAGTGAAATACCCACAAGAAGAGGGGTAACCACCAGGCTCTGACTTGTACACAAAAAAGAACCAAATAATCTTTATAAAAACAGGCATTATTAAAAAATATCAAAAGTGCAAGGCAAGGCTCCTCAGAGCAAAAAGAGACACAAAAGGAGATGCATAAAAGACAATCCTAAATAAGCCAAGTTCCAATATGAAAACCAGAAATCAGAATACTAAATACAGAGCAAGAACAAATCCGACAACTAGAGAATCCAACCATAAAAAACAATCTCCAAAGTTAATGAAATACTCAAATGCTGAATCCTGCCTCTGACTCAAATATAAATCCAGAAGGAGGACCGAGCAGCTATGATGTCATGGGTTGTCCCACCTCTTGGGGAACCACCCACAAAGAACAAGGATCACAAATAACAAATCACCTATTAAATCAACAAAAATAACATATAGGCATGACGAATAATAACTTAAATGATCAAAAAACAAACATAAAATACACATAACTTTGGCCAGATATACAACACATTAATAAAATTGACATACTATTGATAATCCATAAATACTACCTCTGTAGGCACTGACATCCCTACCCAATGTACTTAAAAGGCCCAGAGTTGACACCTAACCAATTTTCAGGCCATAAGAGAACTGGCCCACCAACCTCAGCACCTAGCTGAACACTGCCCATCTCTGAAGAAACCCTCTCACATTATTCTCCACCTTAGGCTAGTCATAGGGATATCTAATTTTGTGAAATCATAACGTCGAGGAAAGGAAGTCAATAAATTGAAGGAGTCAAAAAAAGTTGTCCTGCCAGCAAAAGTACCAAGAGATGAAACATCGTTGCAGCCTAGCTGAAGTTCAAAAAAATGGAAAGACAAATAATGAAGTCATCAAGCCAAAATAATAATCAAAATATGTGGAAAATGTTTACAAACAAAAGTTCTTTCAACAGGAGATTTAGCAAACACAAAGTCACACAAAATTCTTTTTGAGGAGAATCTCTAATCTTGAATAACCAGGAAGTGGACCCAGCTGACCTTCATGTCGTTGCTTCGGTTATGTCATGAAAAATGCATCTTCAGTCTTCCAAACACAGCAAAGCTATGGAACAATAAACAAAAGGGTCCCAAAATGCCAGCACCAGTAAGAGCATTAAGCTGAGATTTCAAATATTTTCAACAACCTCAAGAAAAACACTCTAAAAGTAAATGATGTATGACTGCAACACATATATAGTGAACTAGGATGCAGGCAACAAAATGCACCGGGACTAGAATTTCTGTAGTCTGTCCCAAAACTGCCTTGCCTTGGGCAGCCAGACCCCAATGTCAAGAAACAGGCCTTAAGGCCTACACAGGCTCAAAATGGTGAACTGTAAAATATCCCAAATACTTGAAAGTGCCCTTCATGAGAGAAGAAACTGTAAAACGTCTGTGCTAATAGCACAAAGGCAAACCAAAGAATCTTGATAAGTAAAGAATGTTTTAGAATAATCAAAATGAAAGAAAAACAATGAAAAGACAAAAAAATAAGCAAAACAATTATACGTAAAAAGGGCAATCCAGCGAATCTAAAATTTGACCCAAAGACAAAATCTAATTAACAGAAGCAAAAATCCAATGAAACTAAAAAGCAAAGTAATACTTACAAAAGATCTGCACTCTGCAACTCTCAATAATGGTCTGCTGAAACCTCCTCAAACCCCCTATAAAAGCTGAGGACAGTTTCATAGTAGAGATCTCATGGTGGTTCCCCTTCTTCTGGTTCCACCCACAAAACACAAGGAATATAGTTAGGATGTAGTAATATACAATGCATAAGATGTAAACAATTTTACAAATATTATGTTAAAACAAAAAACAGATAAATAATCATTTAAAAACAACAAAAGTAACAATTAAAAAAGAAAACTATATATAAGCCAGAGAACAAAAGCTGTCCAGAATGCAACAGTGAAACTAAAAATTACATTTAGATTATGCAATATTTAAAACCACAAACAGAACCCAAACCTACTGCTATAAAATGCAGAAAATACCAGAGAAAGGAACCAGATCATAACACAGGTGTGATGCAAAAAAACCTTTGTGTTGTGCATGGCATTAGGCTTTTAAAGAAAGCAAACATAGTCCCAAAATACCTCAACAATGTCCACTGAAAGGGGGAAAACCATCAAACCCCAGCTAGACACAAAATGGACAAACACAGCATCTTTAAAAAAATGATTATAACAAAATGCTCTATGGAACAAAAAGGAGGAGAGGAGGAGAGCAAAAGGGACAGAAAGAGTTGCCTTCAAAAATTGGGCAATTCAAAGGTCAAAATCCTTCAAATCAATAAGCAAAAAGAGGCAATAAATCATCGGAGAACATCAGAGCATTCAATGAACCGCAAGGGACTGTGGGTTTTCTCAGCCTTTATAGGGCTGAGGGCAGTTCCTTGAAAGTGATGGACAGGTGGCCCCCGCCTTTTAGGGAATCACCCACAAAACACAAAGAACATTCAGTAGTAAAGAAAATACATAGACACATACAGTAGAAACTAAATGAGCAATAATACTGATGAAGAATACAGCAATACACAAATAATAAACATGAACCACAATATTAACATAAAAAAAAGAATTAATAATGATGTAAAAAAGGAATTTGAACATGGGTTGAAACATAACAATGTGAACACAAAAAGTGCTAAACAAACAAACAAGAAAAGGAAACCAAAACTCAAAGTCTGTATATTTGATGCAAAAAAAAGATTCTAACACTAATGCCTTCTTGGAAGAGTATTAAGCTTCCCCTAATATTAGCCACATTAGCCTCCTTAATGCTCAATTTCGAAAACACTCTCAAAATTCAGAAAAAAGTTTATACACTCACTAGATATGATTTTTCAGGTGAATCGACAAAGCAATAATTTGCAAAACTGATATGGGATCACTTTTTGCATTTAGGTCACATGACAAATACAGCCGCATCATAAGCACTACTGGATGACCCTACACAAATGTTCCTGATCATTAATCTGTCGTCAATGACCATCCGCAGAACAATAGATGTCCAATCTTTCTTGTTAACATAATCCTAATACCCGTTACTTGGTGCACTATACACCTGAGTATTTTGTATACCTTGTAATTGTGCTGCGAAATCTGCCGTGCCTCTTCCACATCAGGTAATGTGACTTATTGCCTTATTAATTTGGAGCATATGGCCTAAACACCCCATATACACACATGTGAATGGTGGTTTTGCTTACACCAAAAGGTTCAGCAACAACCCTGTACTCCGCAGAGGTAGCCAGTTTATAAAGCATGATACCTATGCACTTCTCAGGCTGGACTGGCTCCCCCATGTATGGGACACAAAAGGAACTATTGTGCTGCATAGTTCCATGAATGGTTGAGCCATTCATCCTAAAATTTTGTACCTATAGCTCCACAATAAAATCACTCTGGGCAATTTCAAAGAAATCCCTAATACATGGCCTCTGCCAATAATATGGAGTTCACCTTTCTTTTATTGTATTCATTTGCTCTCATCACCTCAGGTTAAAAACAAACGTGGAGATTGTAGACGCAATTGAAATAGAAGAACCAACACCCATCATATTGATCACCATTTTTAATTTCAGAGAGAGAGAGAGTTTAGGAGCACGTGCTGATACAGTGCATTGCAGCATCCCCCCCACATGACAAACCAACTCAGGATCCCAGATTAGGACCCAAGTGCAGCCATGCACCGGATGACACCTCAGCACCACGCTAGTTCAGATGGAATAGAACCAGTTTGAGGTTTTTTATGGTGGCTTGAGTACAAATTCTGCCACCAACCCCCAGGTTTTTCCTTGCAGGTTGGATGGCCTACATGCAGGTCTGGATGCAGATTAATGTCATACCCAGGACAGTTTAATTTCAAGTGATAAAACAAACTATTCTCATAAAATCACTCAATGGAAACACAGACAATTCACATTTGTGTTTTGTCAATTTTTCTGAAGTGTCGCTTCTATTTTGCGCATAAATGCAATGGAAACATGGCTACTGACAAGCATGGTGGAGAGATTTGGGAATGTAATCCAATACACAGATGTCAGGAACTAGGCATCATCATCTTAGGTAGGGCAATCCTAACAAAACCATGTGATCTTCATGTTACATGAGCAGCAAGGAGTAGAGTACTAATAAATATCACAAAATGGTTCCAACCTTTCCAATTTAAGTATATCAAAATGGCATAATGAGAATAATGATAAAACAATGATATAATAAAAATAATGATAAAATAATATTTGTTTTACAAAAATAAAGCACAAATATACAAAACGTCCAAAATCCACAACTAAAAGTTTCAAACCAGAATTGAAATACAAATTATATTATACAAAATGAACCTAACTGAATTCAAAGCAGGGATAACCCTGAATCATAATAATATTGCCTAAAACTCCAGTCTCCAGGTTCAGATTCCATCTAATGAGCAGGACAGTATGTTTCAGACTGACAAGTGAAGAAAATATTGGCCAGCTTTTTTATTATTAAAATTCTCTTGAGATTCCATCCCATTAGCCTCAGGCACGACTAGGGTGCTTGGACTTTTTGGTGAATGCATGACCTGCAAAAGCTGACGGCAAGGGGGTTTAATAATTAAATCTGGAAAAAGGGAAGGACCTCAGGGAAAATGGAGATGGAGGTGTAACAGAAAAATAGTGCACAACAAACAGAACTGGGGGCAAAACAATGTTTGGGAAGACAACAGTATAAAAGCGTAAGGCAAACTGCATGAGAGATAGCAGGAAAAAGGTTGAAAGACATGGAAAAAAACTTAAAAGAGAAGGTGGAAATTAGCATGAAGTCTAAGCAATATGTACAGTACATGTTAACCGATTAAATTTTTGCACACGGAATCTATTTAATCCAAGTTAGAATCTCAGGCACTGGGATGCATCTGGGATGGGACACCAAGTAACACACAACCACCCTTATTCATATGAGGCCAATTTAAAGTCACTGTACTTCATCAGTGATGGACTGCATACATATGAAGCTTAATGCATCATTACCTAACTAACCAACCGAGAGGTTTTATTCTTAAAAGAGGATATGGGCATAAGTGAAGACCTGGCATTTGATGGAGTTCAGAAACATCAAACTACAAGAAGTATTCTTTATATTAGGCATTCACTAAGACATATTCAGCATCATGTTAGTTAACCGAAACAAAGCTGGCAACAAAAATTACCTTGATGCACAAGAGCAAATAACAATACACTAGAAATACCTGAATAATATACTTCTAAAAATAATCTCATGCAAATCTCTTATAATTTTTTTTCTGAAGCTTTGTATCAAAGATCAATTATTGCAGCGCAACGCTCCCATAGACCCCTTCACCTATTGTGCACACTTACTGAGCTCACAGACAAATTATGGACTTTCTCACGCAGCAAGCGCATAGACCTTTTGACCCAGTAGTCTGCCTCAGGGCAAAACAGGCCGCAGAGATAATTACTTACTCTCTGCCCTCTAAAAAAGAAAAAAAAAAAGATGAGCACATCCTCTGAGTCCTAGGAAGGAGAGGAGTCAGCTAGAAGAAAGAGAAAGACAAAGATGAGGCCTCTGAAGAAATGAGCATCAGCATAACACCCATGCGAATCGGAAAAGATTTCCAGGCAACAAACTGCTTTTCTCATCAAATTAAAGTTTGTGTCTGGGAAATAAAGAGCTGTCAGGGATGAGGGTGACGTGAGGCAAGAGAAGGTTAAGCAGACAGCGTCGCTTCTCCATGTCCAGGCTTGAGTCTTATTTTAAAACAGATTCTTTTTTAGCTCGGAATGCTAATTAAAGCTTATGGGAAACATTTATTTTGTTTCTTTTTTTTATTATTATCTGAATGTTGTTTTACTACTTGAAGTATTAAATCAAATTATTTAGGGTCAGGACCTTGGAATCTCCCTATTTGTAAAGTAAAATGAAAGTGTGAGTAGATAATCAATCGTTTTTCGTTCCATTTCAGTTTATTTCTTTTGGCACACAAAACACTATTTCTCTGCTATGGTTTGTTCCTGCCTTGTGGTTAAAATAGTACAAATGGGCTGTGAGCCCCATGATCCTGAACCAGATTAGGTAGCACAATAAATGGATGGATGGATATGAGCATAGCTAACTAAATAAAGGAAACACTTTGTAAACAAGGGAGATTCTATTCTATGGAAAACAGGTGATTTGACTCATTGAGCTTCTTAAGATCATGCTTAAGGTCAAGTATAAACAAACTGAGCACACCTACCTTCCCATTATATTGGTTACAATGACTTGCAGAACAGATCTCAGGGACTTTAACAGATGGTCGACCACATTTGGCAGGAACTTTAGTGATGAAGACTGTGGTGTGGATGTGAAAGCTGGAATACCAGCTTTGGCAGTTTTAGACAAAAAAGATACATTTCATTGCCAAGATGTGCATAAACTGATTTAAGATGGAAGGAAAAACAGACTAGCAACTCTGGATTACTGAAGCCCAAAATTCATCAAAAGCAGTCCACTTAGGTTTTCTCAGAGAGGCACTATAATTAGGATGCAACGAATTAAATCTAAATCTATATAAATAAAATGCCAGTCTGTCTGTCTGTCATGTTATTAGTCATGAACTAATGGGGCCTGAACCTTGATCTTGGTCTTAATGGAAAGCTAATGACCCAATATGTTCTAAAAATTCAACACATTTTAGGCAGTAGCAACCTGCTGGCCACTTTACTGGTTGGCACAACCCCCTTCCTAATTCAGAAGCTTACTCATTCACAGTAATAAGAGAAAAAGAAAAAGGGCAGTGATATCTGCTGAGCATCAAGCAAATGGCAGTGATGCAGAAAGAAAAAAAAAGAAGAAGAAAAGACATTGAAGCACATAGACAAGCAAGAAGTAATTCTGAATATAAAGCAATCGAACAGCAGGCCAACACGATGGCATGCAAGACAAAGTCCTAGATAAAAAATACAAGAAGGAAAATGAGGCAGAAATGTATAAACTTTCCAACCATTTTAAAACATTTGATTTACATTTCTTTGACGACCACTACTTAGTAAGTTGTATCAACAATGTGGTTAATGTCAAGATGATTTTTTCAATGCTGAAAAGAAAAGAATATGTTGCCAAAACAGAAAAGTGCAGCTTGCTCTATATGAGCTTCCAGAAGTTCCAAAATACATTATAACATCTAGAGGAACTGAAAAAGCTATCTGTTTAGAATCCATAAGCATCAGCAACTCCTAATCTTTAATCCATTTTTTATTTGCATTTTCTTTTAGGACCATAGGTCCATGTGTTTCACTAGTGTGAAATACATAGCCTTGACACACAGAAAAAAGGTTTGGGGCAGCCACCTATATACTTGAGCCCTGGCTGCAAAAGGCAAAATAGGTTGCACTGATGTGTACAGAGTTGAGTCCAACATAAAACTGAGGAAATATAGGAAGTGGTCTGAGTTTTAAGGCAGGGAGCCGGAAATGACATCATCATGACTGGAACCGGACGTGATGTCATCGTGGCCGGAATTGGAAACTGATGTCATAGTGGCAGAAATCAGGCAGAATTTCCCATGTTTGGTCTGTGGGGATAACGGAGAAAGAGTTAGTGCACCCCACCACCCCCTGGCCTAGCGTGGAATTACCTTCATTTGGTCCTTTTAGCTGCCTCCCATGTGCATGTGTGTGACACTAGTTATACATATTATTAAAACAGGTTTAATGGTACAATAGTAGGTCTATCTGTTTCAATCACATTGTGCTTCTGCAAACCTCTGTTCATTAGACATGCCTTATATCTCTCTTTCTTTGTTTGCCTTGTTGCCTTTTTCCATTGGACATTATAGCTCTTACATCCCTCTTTATGCATCTTGTTGCCTTTCTTTGTCAGATGATGTGATGCCTGGATGCACGTTTCACTTCTTTATTATCTTACACCAGCCACTTGGCTTTGTACATCAGATATTCCTGCCCTTTTGTGGTGGCTGGATGACATTACACCCTGGCAAGAGCACTGACATGAGATGGATGGCCATCTTATCTCTTTACATACAGAGAGATTGCAAAGTGCAGGTTTAGGACAAAGAACAGAAGGAGACTTTCACTTAGCAGTGATAAATGTCATTTTATTAATCGTGTTATCCTTCATCTTGTCTTTACCAGTCGGACAGAAACATGTGTAGAGAACTCCATAACATGGGAAGAATGCTCATTTCTCACAGTGGATCATATCTGTGTCATCATGTGACGTGAATTTTCCTGGTAATGGTATAGGTTTCCTGACATCCTTACAGGACAAGATAAATGACAATAAATGTAAAGCAGTTATGAGAACAAGTTTGTTAGATGATTATATAGTATTTCTATCTTCATGGAAAGGGTATCTTCCAGGATAGACTTGAACAAAAGAATTTTCATAAATTTAAAAAGTGTCAAACATAGTACTTGAATATAATAAAAACACACAAGTCAGGGATGATTAAATAGTGAATGCAAAGTATGAAAAATATTAAACTTTCACCACTCTACTGTGTCCACTCCCTACTAGTCAAAGCTGCATCCTACCATGAAATTGCTCTCAAAGCCCCTTTCCGTTTTTTTTCTCACTTCCAAATTTCTGGATACAAATCCACCTTGTCAGCTGAGCCTTTGGCCAATTTCACCTCCCAACTGTAACCTGAATAAGCCAAAGATAAGAAGTAGCCCTTGAGGTCTGCTCAGTGGTTTACTTAAGACCAGAACAGCAAATTTTGCAGAGGGTCAAAATGTATTTTAAAAGTCATGGGACCATGCATGTCTCTATCTGGTAGCCTCCAGCACTGTCCCACTCCTGAGCTATTATTCCCAGTCATAGTAGTACACATTGTGGAATATGACACAGACACAGACAGGCGGACACGTTTAAATCACCCCACACACATTTATTCAGGGTCTCCATGGTATACAAATGCACTACTCACAAGCCCCAATACCCCTCAGTCCAGGCCCACACAATGCCTTCTCTCTCTCTGTCTCTTCAGACCGCCTCCTTTTCTCCTCCAGAACCTTGTCCTTCTTCCACCCGACTCAAGTCCATCTCTGGAGGGAGGCAGCCCCTTTAAATAAGCACCCGGATGTGCTCCAGGTGTGTTCCCGGCAATCTCCCACCGACACGCCTCAGTGTGGCGGAAGTGTCGTCTGTCTCCCTAGAAGCACTCCGGGTGTCCCTGTTCCTCTTCCCCCCAGCACTTCCTGGTATGGCAGAAGTGTTGCAGTCCAGGGTCCTCCAGGTATTGGGGTCCCCCTGGCGGTGACCACGGGCCCCTACAGGGTCGAGCTTCCCAGCTCTGTACCCACGGCCCCCAGGGCGGTCGCCCCCTCGAGGTCTGGAGGAGGCACAAGCCCTCCTCCAATCTTCTCGGGCGTCCTGGCTGGGTACCACCCCCATCCGGGTACCACAACATTTATGGTGACCCAGAGGCCTCTAGCAAATCACAATACAAATATCTTAAACTGAAAACTTCTGATGTCTCCAGCAGATGAAGTTCTACTGACATTTTAAGTGTCGCCTGTAGTTTCTTTCTCACTTTAGTATCATCAGAGTGGATACTTACAACACACCTGTTGATCAAGTACAGTAAATTACCAATGAGAAGTTACAGTTTGATTACACTAGTGTTTGAAGGGGATACCCAGTCAAAGGAATGGGTTCGTCTCTTTGCCAAGCAATTCTCTGTTGACTGCCATTTTTAAGCTTCTTCTTCCTTGGCAATGCCCTTCCCAGTGTATTCAAGCCCTTTTACTATTTACCATATATGCATAAGAGGTCCTCACCATAAGGCAAACTAAAATCTAGATGTGAATGCACATTAGGGTCCTAGGTAACAGGCAAGTTTATTGTTTATTGAATAAATGTGATGAATAAAAATGTTGGGGTAGTGTCTGATCTTTGTTCTTCATAGATGAATTAGCATAGCTAAAGTCTGAAATGACTATAACGAAGTTTTCTTGATACATTTCTTCTTGACAGATGAAGTCATGTGTATGGCTGACAGTAGTGATATTTCCATTGCATGGTCCAACATACAAACTGGTAGATACAACCCACTCATAATGGGTAGAGATTTTTTGTGCTGTGATTGCCAATGTTATCACCCCATTAAGATCACTGCTGTGACTTCACCATTCCAGAGCTTCAATGACAGTCAGTAAATCTTGAACCTCAACAGACTGCGAAAAATTCTAGGAATGGGTGTTAAAATCTTTGGAGTACAGATAATGAGATGCAAGTTAACAATGTTCTATCTCAAGTTCACCTGTAACAAGTAGTCAACATGAGTTCTGAAGAATTTTGAGAATGATTTGGGAGATGAACCACGATAGCAGAGGCATGACAATGCATGAGTCTTCAAGAAAATATGTTACTCCAAAAGTTGTTGAGTATATAGAACTTGAGGATGGTGGGGCCTATAGCTTCAAGCTCTTTTCTGTTTACTGGCAAGGAGATCAGGATCATCTCATTTTGAATCTCCCCTTCCCTTCTTGCCATCTGAGTCACGAACTCCTCCTTATAAAGGTGAATGAGCACTCTGCATAGAAGGTAACATTGCTGTACAATTTTATTATATGAAATAGAGTTACCAAATGAGATGGCGTAGCTTGAATCACAGATAGAGTAGCTTTCTTTCTTTCTTTTAATGTGGTTTCTGCAGGTCTAGACTATTGAAAATTTTTTTGGACATTTGATGTAAATTGCTTAAACTTGTTCATGCAAAGGCCTAATCTTCAACAATGGGTCCACTGGGCTCATATCTTACCATAAGTGGAATTAAACATAGGCAAAATCTTATTAAATCTATGAAGGGATCTAAACTATTAACCAAACTTCAGGTGATTGCTTTGATATTTTTAAAGAGTTCTCTCTAATGGGTGATATACTGTATGAGTACCAGTTGTCAACATGGTAGATCAAATCATCGGTTTAAACAATTACAATGATTATCCCAAGGAATGGATCCTTCACTGAAAATGTGATGTTACTGGTGATCTGAAGAGTTCTTCATTATAGAAATGTTTACAACAGTTATCTTATACTATGGTAATTATCATAATGATTCTTTGTGATATTCAAGGTTATGGACATTACTGACAAGATAAACAACTACAATAAAGTTTCATCTATAGGGATAAGTGATCTTAACAAAGTTCTTTATAGACTTCCTTTTTAGAGATGATGTCAAAGGACAAAGCTATTAAAATGTAGGCTTGTGCTGTTTTGATACAAAGTTAAATCAGTGCAAGGAGTTCTCTTTCTTGCTGGGATTTCATCATAAAGTATAGACAATGACTGTGAAATTCTCAGTAGATTGGAATATCAAACTATAACAATCAGACCAACTTTGAAGAGTTCTCCCTGAATAGGGAAGCAATAGGTTCAATCAGTATCAATGATGATATTTGGTCAAGGTCATCATGGCAGTGAACAAAATAGGATTAATAAGAATCTGCCATACAGGCTAACTTTAACAGATTGCGTAATCAATCAGCAAGAACTAAATAATGTAAGAACATAAATTAGACAGATAGATAAAGATGTTTCTATTCATGGCGAAATAAGTCATGAGCGGCATGTTTGGATTGATATGTTAATGATAAATTGTAAAAAGCTTCCTTTAGAGATAGATTCAGAGATGGTGCTATGTGTACTTGGAAACATCACAGAATGAGCTGGAAAGCCAACCATGGTCCAAGTATTTAACCACTACATCTCTCTCAAGGCAATCTGAGTGAGTTAGAAAAATTAGGTAGATAAACAAAGAGGGACATTGAACAGTTTCTTAACTAATGCAACATGAACTGTGTCTTATTGTGTGTAGGAACGAATAAGTCTGAAGCATGATCATTATTAACTTGTTTTTGTTCCTTCACTTTAGTCCAAACTTCACTGTGATTTCAGTTTTTTCCAATAGAAGTGATTTGTTAATAGGCAACTTCTCATTGGAATGCTTTCCTTTTCCATCAAAAACACTAAATGCCTATGGGCTCTTACAGAGTGGAAGGGGTTACACTTTTTGCTGAAGGTTCTGTCTTCCTGTCGAGCACATTTAATGAGTGTTGACATTTTTTAGCTGGTTGAATGCCTCACTTAAGTGTTTAAAATGAAATTGCCATGGGGCTGCTCGTTCGAAGTCAATTAAAATAATTAACTACAGCAGGTCCAGCTATGGCCTGCTACTAGATAGGTTCTTTTGAAAGTGAATGCGACCCTGCCAGACACAAATCTATCACCCCTTTCTTCCCACTGGGAATCACTTGCCCTCATTTTGGTTAATCTGTAAATGGGCCACAGCTTTGGCCTGCTTTGCATATGTCGGACCACATGTTTAGTAGCACAAGGCCACTCCTTCTGTCTGCTAGGCACTAATGCCAAAAAGTGTAACCTGGGAATTACACCACATACACAGGACCTATGATTCAAAAGCATAGCACATTAGACAAACACCATATAAGATAAAGAAGGTCAGCTGTCATGACCAATGAGACACACCACATCAAAACTGGAAGGAAAAAAACAAAGGGGGCTCTGCGGGGTAAAGTCTGTTTGTGTTATTCTGACACTCTGTTGTGTATCATCACAACTCAGTGAAAAGTCTGTCTAAGCAACCCAAAAGAGAACATATTGTAGAATGAAATATGAAAGTTCCCAATTAGGAAAAAATGCAGCATATTTGGATAATAGATTAGAAAACACAAGTTAAAATTAATTTGCTTCCTCAATGTCAAGCATACAAAAAATGAGGCTGCTCACGTCATTGCTTTGGCCTTGAGCTAATGTTCAATAAGTAAAAGTGTGTTATTGTCCAAAGAAAATCCCTAGCATTTTATCAATAGCAGAAAAAATGTCTTGCTTTTAAAAGAAAGATGTGAAAATCTGCAGTAGGGAGCATAAAAGATTTTATCATTAAAGTCAGAGACAATGAAGGCTGCATAGCATTGATGAAATGTAGACATAACCTCCTATCACAGTAGTTCTATCTATCTATCTATCTATCTATCTATCTATCTATCTATCTATCTATCTATCTATCTATCTATCTATCTATCTATCTATCTATCTATCTATCTATCTATCTATCTATCTATCTATCTATCTATGTGCTTGATAACATTTCTAAACTGCTTGATGGCTTTACATTTATTGGTCTGTTCATCGCCCTGAGGAATTTTTCTATGAAGAGTGTTTTTAAAAATAAATTGCTGTTACATATATACATATATAAATCAATACCTATATCAAAGATTTACTTTACTCTGTTCTTTTGTCAAAACCACAGGCAAGAAATAATCACTTTTATTTTGCAGCCCACAGAATTTTCTGCTTTTGAGATTTAAAGCTGAAACAGGGTTTTGACAGAAAGTGTTTGATTGTTGTCTAAGTTGTCTTAAAAGAAAAATATGTGAATATCATTTTTAAATTCTTATTCCAGCTCTTCTACTCTAAGGATTTTAAAATGATCCACTCCACTCTTTCATGTTATTTAATCTCAGACACAAAATGCACTTCTGTGCTCTTTGAAATGGTTTCTGAGAGTACTCCCATTGAAAGGTTCAGCATATTACAAAATGAAGCAACTGATGGAAATTTACACATCTAGGTTAGGTTTGTATAGAAGGGGTCACAAACTGGACGCCTCTCAGCGCTTGTTCTTGGTTTGATTCCCTACTGTACTGCCCTATATGTGCTATTTCATGCTTTGTTCTGTGTTCACATGGGTTTCCTTTGGGGCTTTGATTTTCCCTGACAGTCTAGATAGTGTGGGTATGTATGTGTGAGTGTGCTCTGTGGTTCACTAGCATTCTACAAAGGGCTAGTTCCTGTCTTGCACTCAATGCTGTTCACTACTTTTAATATCCTGGGGAGGTAAGGTTAAGAAAGTTGAATAGATAGATAGATAGATAGATAGATAGATAGATAGATAGATAGATAGATAGATAGATAGATAGATAGATAGATAGATAGATAGATAGATAGATAGATAGATAGATAGATAGATAGATAGATAGATAGATAGATAGATAGATAGATAGATAGATAGATAGATAGATAGATAGATAGAAAGCACTTGCTTTTCACTCCAACATCATCATTAAATTTGTGTATTGTGCAAGTGTAACAATCTGTCTCTTAATCTGGGCAAGATGTAAGAGAAGATTGTTGACTCATACTGTTCACACTCCATTGCACATGGAGGGTTCTGCGTTGGAATTGGTCATGAGTACCATTTTCTTCTGTGCCTGAAGAAGGCAAGGCTATCTCTCCTTCCATTTGCATCTGTTTTAGAGGGGCAGCATTGAGGGTGTTATGACCAGCTGCACCACTGTCTGGTTTGGGAACTGCAGTGCCTCTGACTATAAGGTTCTACAACGTACACACAGAAGAAAAGAACACTGGGACCTTTCTGCTCTGCATTAAATACATATTTATAAAGTGTTGCATTTGCAAAGCTTATAGCATTGTGAAGGACTGCTCCCACTGCCCTCACAGTCTTTTTGTCCCAGTTCCATCTGGCAGAAGGTAGCATCCAAAGCAGTTCTGTCAGGGTCAACGTTTGCTTCTACTCCTTGGCTGTTTTGGCTCTGATCTCTGTGCTGCCTCCCTTCCCTCAATTCTGCACCTGGTACCTTATTTATATGCAGTACATTTGTTACACTTGTTACTACTGTTGTTTTTTTATCATTAGTTGTTGTTACTGTTCATTTATTTATTATTGTTTATTTCAAATTATTACTTTCTATTCATTTACCGTCTATTTATTTATGACTGTATATATTTATTTATGGCGGCACGGTGGCGCAGTGGGTAGTGCTGCTGCCTCGCAGTTGGGAGACCTGGGGACCTGGGTTCGCTTCCCAGGTCCTCCCTGCGTGGAGTTTGCATGTTCTCCCCGTGTCTGCGTGGGTTTCCTCCGGGCGCTCCGGTTTCCTCCCACAGTCCAAAGACATGCTGGTTAGGTGGATTGGCGATTCTAAATTGGCCCTAGTGTGTGCTTGGTGTGTGGGTGTGTTTGTGTGTGTCCTGCGGTGGGTTGGCACCCTGCCCGGGATTGCTTCCTGCCTTGTGCCCTGTGTTGGCTGGGATTGGCTCCAGCAGACCCCCGTGACCCTGTGTTTGGATTCAGCGGGTTGGAAAATGGATGGATATTTATTTATAGTATAGTTCTTTACCTGTCTTGTACATGTCTTGTGTTTATGTATATGTTGCATCACAGTCCTGGAGAATGTTATGTATTGCCACTGTGTGCTGCTATACTGTATATGGATGACATGACAATAAAGCCACTTGACTTGGCTTGACTAGACTTGAGAAGAACACTTATTAAAATAAACTTTTCTAGTCAGACATAATTGCATCATTCAGAAGCTCTTTTGGCTTTGTCTCCCAGAGTTTGACAGAGGAGTGCTAGTGCACCAGCAGACAAGTAACCTATAGGCTTCAATGAAGAACAGGAACGACAAACTCATTGAATGTTCCTTATTATTGGAGGGATTTGCAGTTTCTTCTTATCTAGAAGGATTTTTTTTTCTTTCAGTTTTCATTGTTTTATGGGTTTTGGCTGTAAGCACATTTAGGGGTTGTGTGTGGCATATACAGTATATCTGCTCAACTATGTGTCTCTGTAACTCTTATTTTGAATTAGTATGTAACATTAATTTAATCATGATTTTAATTTTACAACTTCTCTGAACTGACATGTCTGATTGTACAGGAACATCCATTGTTTTTCCAAAAATGAAACCACAGTTTGATATTTATGGTCTTGAATGGTAACAAGTAGACACCCTCCAGGTTCTTATCAACTAAGACTGACTTTAAGGATTCTAACACAAATTTCCAGTGTCTGGATGGGGCCTTCTGAAAAGCATCAACCCAACAATAGGCTTCATGTTGTCTCACTGGGTGTAAACACCAATGTCCCTGAATAGAAAACCTTGCAGAATGGTACAAGAGACCCATTTTCAAGAGTAGAGGCATGAATTGGCTCTGCAGTTCACTCCTACCAGCACAAGCTAATCTTGTGAGAACCTACAGCTCCATAAACCAATCTAATAAATACGATTACATATAATTAATAGTGGTAGGAATTCAGAGAGGAACCAAAATGATATAAAGAGAAAAATAACGAAGAAATACGTTGATGGAAAACAGAAAATGTATTAATAGAAAAATTGTTTTGCCAAAAAATGTGGTATTTGTATTTGTATGTTGGAATGTACTGCATGGATATTGCCACAGTGATTTTACTCGCTTGAAAGGAAATCTACTGTAATCAGACTCAGTAAAGTAAAGCAAAAGATTTTTAAAGATGTGCCATATCTTTATAACACTTTACTGGCTGATGACTCCAGCAAAAGCATTAAGAGTACAAAGACAAGAAATAATAACGGACATGGTGATGTTTCAGTGAGCAGCCACATTACAAGAGTCACACCAAAAATAATGAGCAGATACATTTTACAATAATGAGAAGACATAAATAAAAATTATTTTTTTTTATTTACAATTGCCATTACTGTAGAAGTTAGGAAATTTTCTTGTGGTAGAACTCCATACCACCTGGTAGATAGATACAGTACATGTAGATGATGTGTTCAATAGGTCATGTGGAGATTCCTGCTAAGCAAAGATGTAGCAAGTGGCAGAGATGTGAGCCTTTCTTAAGGGATTACTAAAAGAGCCATTAGCAGGGTTTTTACGTAGAGAAATACCAGTAAATCATTTCTTACTCATTTGTTTCTTTATACTTTATGATCTGTTTTTTTTTTTTCTGTTTGAACGTAATGTCTCTAATGAAGGGTTTTATTTTGTTTATAAACATTTCATGATGCAGCTATGCTGACATTTAATGCTACACCCAATCTGTTCTACTACATCCATCCATCCATTTTCCAACCCATTGAATCCGAACACAGAGTCACGGGGGTCAGCTGGAGCCAATCCCAGCCAACACAGGGCACAAGGCAGGAACCAATCCCGGGCAGGGTGCCAACCCACCGCAGGACACACAAAAACACACCCACACACCAAGCACACACTAGGGCCAATTTAGAATCGCCAATATCTGTTCTACTTAAAGAATTAAAATTTGGCAGGCCACGTGAGCTAAAGGACCAAGGACCAGGAGATGGAAACTTAATAGTGAGTGTCATAAGATAGATAGATAGATAGATAGATAGATAGATAGATAGATAGATAGATAGATAGATAGATAGATAGATAGATAGATAGATAGATAGATAGATAGATAGATAGATAGATAGATAGATAGATAGATAGATAGATAGATAGATAGATAGATAGATAGATAGATAGATAGATAGATAGATTCTGTTTTGTTGTGGCATTTCTTTATTGTACTTAGATATGAAGGTGTATGATAGCATTGGCTTTTTTCAAAATGTAAGGTCTTGCTTTGATAAAAAATGTGATGTTATAAGATAACTTCACAGTTATTGTCACATGGACACAGTGCAATAAAATAACACTCATCAGGCCACCACTGTTCTTGTCGGGCAGCATGAATCTCCTGCCATATGTTATATAAAACATAATAATTTTTCAAAAGGCAGAAATGTTTTTTAGTACAAAATGCTCACCAGCTTATATACAGTTGTGCCAATAATATCATACAATGATGATCCCCTCACCTCAGACAGTTGTGTCTTAACAAAAAAAAACACAAAATATTTATACCCACCAAAAAGAAGATGGTGTCACAGTTTACCAAAACTGAAAATGGTAAAATAAACTACAGTAAAAGTCCTAAAACAAAATATAACAAAATGAAATTAAAACTAAGTACTGCAAGGTTCAAACCTATAAAAAACAAGTTAGACAAGGTATGCATTTGGCAACTAAGTCAACTGATTTGAAAGCTGGAGCATTTTACATTTTGTTATTTATTTCATCCAAGAGTTAGTTATTACCATCCATCCATCCATTATCCAACCCGCTATATCCCAACCACAGGGTCACGGGGGTTAGTTATTACATTTTTATTAAATAACTTTGTAACAATGACTCATATTCAAAAGTAATAGTAATAATAGGATACAAATATATGTGGTAGTACACTATAATAAATATGTGCTTTTTAATAGCAATATACAATGAAGTTTAAAATGGAGCCCAGATAGGCTTGTAGTGGTTTGATATACAATTAAGTGGTGGAGGGTCTGGGACTCATTTTAGTTAACTTTTCTTAAAGATAACATTTTGAAAGTATACCAATTAGAGCAGTATCTAATAATTAGCAACTGAAAAATATCTATTAATACAAAATGACCAATACAGTACTTGCATTGAATTCATATCAATGAGAAAAGGAACTGAAACAAATTCTCCATCTAGCTAATAATATTAGTTAAAACACCATAATTCGTTAAAATTATATAAATAAGTAAGAACTTGGAAAAGAACTGATTTATTGTATAACATAAATATGAATGGTACACGATGACAAGAAAATCAGGGCTTACTGTGGTTGTTCATGTATATCTGGGACTGAAAGATCAGGGGCTTAAGCCACAGAAGCCTCCTACCTCCCAACGCCACTGTCCATTTTTAAACCAATCCTTTGTGCATATCAGTTAGGTCAGCTTCTCCTTTCCTGTGCTATTAATTAGCTTAAACTTCATTTTGAAGCAGGTTAATAACGTTAAGTTCTTTACAGTAATATAATCTACAGATAGTATCGTTCAGTCAGTTCAATGTTATTTATGCTTATATAATTGCTATCCCCTTCCCTCCATTTGTAGAGGAATGGCTTTTTTTGCACTCTAGTGGTTAACACGCTCTGCCCGGCGTTTGGCTCCCATGCATTGGTCATCAGAGCGACTGTTAAATGCGTAAAAGAGAAAAATATACAAGTTCAAGCAACTGCTCTCAAGGTAAAACTGAAACAGTAAACTCAATCCTAACTGAAGTCACACAGAACGCTTCTCTGTTTTAAGATGGATGAGTCCACAAATTCCCCCATGCTTTTGAAAGGGAAATTTTGAAATTCTAAAACTTGATATAGTGCGATCTTTTTAAGGTATCTGAACAAAAAAGGAGCTGTCTCGACAATTCTTTGGAGAGTAAG
This sequence comes from Erpetoichthys calabaricus, assembly GCF_900747795.2. NCBI lineage: Eukaryota > Metazoa > Chordata > Cladistia > Polypteriformes > Polypteridae > Erpetoichthys > Erpetoichthys calabaricus. Next base: position 173,444,255 of record NC_041395.2, read on the forward strand.
TGTGCTACATCTCAACACAATTAGACCACGGGGGACTGAGTTGTTTCATGTGGACAGACAGACCAACACACAGACAGACACACATGGGCTTTTGCAGTAAGTGCTTTGCATATTATATGTGAATGTACCTAAAAATTCAAAGACTAAGACAAAAAAATATTAAAGAGAATAAAGATTAAAAAAGAGTTAAGAATAATAATGTAAGTTCATTGTGTTACCTGGTAAAGCTCAGCATCCATGGCCACAAAACAGCAGTGCCCGTGATTTTACCCTTGGAAAATCCTAGCTCTGAAAGGAAATGCTACAACTTATGCAAGCATATAAATATGCATGTTAAAGTCACTCATGAATGTGAACTGTGGAGATTCTCTCCTTCACTTCATTACAGCAATTCGATGAAATGATATGTCCTTGTCAGCCATTTTCTCTCACTTATCTATCAACACATAACTGATGCAGGTGGCATCAGTTGACATGATAAGTACATCTACTGGTTACACTTCCACCTACTTCAGTATTATCAGGCTTTTCTTGTTAATTTCAATATATCCACTGTTTTTAGTATGATCCTTGTAATAATAGTCAGTGAATAGGTCGATAGCAATTCAGGTATCAAAACGTAATGGAAAGATTGTGAAATGTGTCCAAATGTGGAATGAGAAGGCAAAGAAAGTAAATAAGGGCAAAACAGAATTAATTAATAAAGAAAAAAAGAAACATCCACATTAATGGTGTAATAATTTGAGGTAAAAGCATTTCAAAAATATAGTGGCAAGTGGCATTTAAAAATTGCCAAATTATCATAAAGACATATGCTAGTTAAATCTTAGCATAACATAATATCCCTAAACCTGATTAATCTGGTTGTGGTTTGCAAAGGGCCAGACCCTTTTAGACATCAGAAAGGTCTGGAAGCAGTTCTGGACACATGCCTGTCTGTCACAGGATACTCTAACTTGTGGTGGGCCATTTTAAAATCACAGCTTAACTTTTGTTGGTGTGAGAGAAAAAGCCATGCAGATACAAGAAGAACATGCAAACTCCACACAGATAACAACAGGGCACAGTAATGATGGATCTGTAAGGCAACAGCACTAACCTCCACACCACCATACTGCCCACTTTGCTAGCATGTTGTGTGCTATATAAAGGGAAAATGGCAATGAACCAAAATAAAAAGCATACAAAGAGGAAAAGACTTTAGCTGTTCAGCAGGAGGAGCCAAAGCCTAGAGAGATCAAACCCTAGAGTCACCAATAACTGTATATGGAAGGAAATGCAAAGATCCTGGGGGGAACATGAAAGGTCCAAACCAACACTGTCCAGGCTGGAATTTCAAAGCCAGTCAGCTGCTGTTGGGAGAAAGCAGGGCTAACCATTGTACAAATTTAAAGGAAAGATGAGTTGAGTTTTGAGATGGATTATGTCGTGGAGATCTGACAAAAATTTAATTCTGAAAAATAACCTTACAGCAGATGCCTAATAAATACTTCCACATTATGTTTAATACGCTCAGAAGATGATCGCTTTTAGAAATGTTTTGTTTTTAGGACTGACAATATCTCCTGTGCACAGTGAATGTTCACCAAAGAAGAGATCCCAGAGGGGCTCGTGAGAGCCTTGTAATGACCACGAAGTTCGGTCTGAATGGCTGAGAGGTCAAAGTTTCTTTAAATACATTTGAGTGTGTTTTTAATAAAGCAGAGAACAATCTCCCTCTCCCTCCAACTCTCTCTCTCTCTATGTCTATTTATGAGACACAATAATTGCAAATGATTTTCCAAACCAATTTGAATTACTAGTTTATACAAAAATGTGACATAAAAGCCGTGAGTGGAAAAACGCTACAAAAATGTAACTTTCACATCAATCAATTTACATTTTGCATACTGTAGTGCCAGTCACTTTGCTCACTGTCTCAAAGTGATTTTCATAACTACAATTCTATAAAATACCAAGTGCCTTTCATGGTATCCTTTACCACAAAGCTCTTCCCAATCAGTGTATATAGCGCCTTTCAGGTTCTATCTTTTGTTTTGTACAGAGCACTTACTCAGTTTCTTTGAAACTGTTAAATTCCAATCTCAAGATCATCTACAATTACAAAAAATTCTGCATTTATTTATTCTCAATATTCTCTATAAATTCTCAAGTAACGCAGATAGGTTTTATTGTATATAGCTCCTTTAACAGTGATATCCATCTGAAATCATTAAAAATAGAAATACAAAGAATCGGTCAATGTTTATTCTATGTAGCATAACTCACAACGAGTTCCCACGGAGTGCTCTCTCGGAGAGCTTTACAAAGCGATCAATGTTTACTTTTATATTTCGCCTTTCACGATCAAAGAGAGCACAAAGCACTTTATAAATCCGCGCGATCGACTAGCGCAGCCTCTGTGCAGAACAGGTGAAAGAAACTAGCAGAGTCAATCTGACTTCCTAAGCAAACCGATGCCAGATAGCGACTTTTTTTTTTTTTTGCCTTCGATGGTATCTTTTATCCCTTTGATTATGCGTCTGTTTGCAGGGCCAAATCTTTAGGAGTGGGATCCCGGCGTCAGTGCTAGCGCAGCTGTGTTTTCTACTGAATGCAAATAGGAAGGCACTTTTATTAAAGCATTTTATTTATTTATTTCGAAAGCAAACGAATCTCTGAAAAGCGCAGCGGCAGTAATTGATGCTTTGGGTAATCTCCTAAATATTAGTTGATGTTGGGTCTGGAGTGCCGATTTGAATAACCTGATTCGTCTTGTTCTGCGACAGAAGGCTGCAGCTCTGCTGGCAAGCCGCACTCAGTCTGATGGATCCTGTTGAAGCCGTGCAGGTTATCGCGTTGACATTAGCGACCCCTAGCAGCTGATATTTTTTATTTCAGTTCAATTATCTATCTATCTATCTATCTATCTATCTATCTATCTATCTATCTATCTATCTATCTATCTATCTATCTATCTATCGTCATAAGTCCGCCCCCTAACTTTTTACTATTGGAGGTTTGTAAAAAAATTCTTCATGTTGTATCTATATATCTATCTCTTTCTTTCTCTCTCTACAATATTTCACCTCGCTCTCACACGCACACAATCCGTTTCAGGAGGCTGGGGCCTGTCCTGGCAGCACTCGATAAAAGGCTGGAAACAACCCTGGACAGGGCACTGGTTCATTGCAGGGCACACCCGTGCACACACCACGTGGGGGCCAGTTTCTATTAGCCATTTAATACAACCTTCAAATCTTTGGGGTTGTGTGATAAAAATATTATAATGATAATGACTTGATGTGTGCTGCTCTGTTTTACACTGCTCTTCAGGGTTGAATCCTGCTTATGACCCTGAACTGGATTAAGTGTTTTCAGAAAAAGCGTGGATAGAATATTAAATTGAGTTTGTGAACAAGAAGCTTCCCATCAAGGGCGTGTTTCTGCTGTAGGCTCTGGCATATTGTCATGCTGTATTTTAAAAAGACAGTTAAAAAATTAGATAAATGGGTAAAAAAGCAATATTCTGTGGTTGTGATTGGATCACTTCAGGGAAATTATTGATCGGATGCTTCTAAAATGCAAAGACGTTCTAAATTGCTATACAAAATTTTTTTCTAGTCATGATCATTATGATATAAGATTATTTAATGGATAGATGGGCGGCACGGTGGCACAGTGGTAGCATAAGCTAGTGGTAAGGAGATCAGGATTTATATCCCAGCTCCTTCCTGAGTGAAGTTTGCATGATTCCCCTATTTCTGCGTGGGTTTCTTCTCTCAATCCTAAGAAATGAAGGTTAGGTTGATTGGCGATACTAAATTGGCTCTGAGATGGACTGACATCCTGTCCAGGGTGTGTTGTTGCCCTGTGCCTTATGCTAGGTGGGATAGGCTCCAACACCCACTGTGACCCTGTTATGGACTAAGCAGCTTAGAAAAATGACATAATGGATAGTTGCTCACATGAGCTGTCCTGTACTATTATTTTACATGGTAATCTATTATCTATTATTTTACACAGTTGTTTTCAGATATAAGTATTTTCTATCTAACTAGCTATTACTTTACAGTGCCTATAAAAAGTGTTCAACCCCAGGAAAATTTTCTCATTTTATTGATTATTGTAATCACAGAGATTTTTATTTGGCTTTTTTACATTGGTCAAGAGATAAAGACACTTTAATGTCAAGTGAAAATAGATCTTTACAAAGTGATCTAAATTATTTACAGATATAAAGTATGAAATAATTACTGGCATATCTATTCATCCTGTTCAAGTCAGTATTTAGTAAAAGCACCTCTGGCCCCCATGACAGTCTTGAGGCGGTGTGCACAGGTCTTCCCCTATCAGCTCTGCACATCTGGACACTGACATTTCTCCTCTAACTGCTTTGCAAAACGGTTCAAACTCAGTCAAGTTGCATGGGGCTTGTGAGGGAACAGCCTTTTTCAAGTCTAGCCACTAAGGCATGGTTGGCCACACCAGGGCATACACATTGTTGTTTTAATCCATTCCTGTGTATCTTTAGCATTATGCTTGGGTTTATTTTCTTGCTGAAATACAAATCTCCCCCCAAGGAGTAGATTTCTTGCAGAACGAATCAGGGATTTCTTCCTGGATTTCTCATTTCTTTGCTGGATTCATTTTGCCCTCTTGCCCCATAACCCTTCCACAGTTTGCTATGGAGATGCATTCTGACAGCATGGTGTGCTCACCACCATGCTTCACTGAGGGGATGACGTGTTTTTGGTAATGTGCAGTGCTCCAATATAGTGTTTAATCTGACGGCCGAAAAGCTTAATTTTGGTGTCATCAGACCTTAGAACCTTCTTCTGACTTCAGAGTCTTCCATACGCCTCCTAGCCTAGATGTCCTGTGTGTTTTTCTCTTTGCCACTCTGCAATTGGTGAAGCACCTGGGCAGTAGTTGCTGCATGTACAGAGAATCTCAAGCGCTTTAACTTGTAACTCCTTTAGAGTTCTTATTGCTGTCTTGGTGGCCTTCCTCAATAGTGTTCTTCTTGTAGAATCACTCAGTTTTTGTGGAGGGCATGCTCTAAGCAGATTTACAGCTATATACTCTCCATTTCCTATGATTGATTTAACTGGACTCCAAAGGATATTCATTGACTTGAATATAATAATAATAATAAAATGTGAAAATGTCATATATGCACTCTATATTGCACCCGTAATGCATAGCTACATACAAATCTATCTATCTATCTATCTATCTATCTATCTATCTATCTATCTATCTATCTATCTATCTATCTATCTATCTATCTATCTATCTATCTATCTATCTATCTATCTATCTATCTATGATAACCAAGTTCATTCACTTTATTGAAAGTGGAACCAAAGTAGGACTGGAATGTGATATTTTAGATATGGCAGTCGAGATTTAAGCTTTAACAGCTTTTCCCAAATACAGAATCGGCTCCCAAAGCAATCTTGTAAAAAGTGATTGGCACCCGCAAAATCAATGATGTCTTGCTTTACAAATATAACTTCTTTATCCAAAGGGATCACACGACCACATTCTGTATTTGTGACACCAAGGCAGAAAATAATATTTTTATGATAGGTTTTGCACTAAAAGAGCGAAGCAGTAATTTTAAAATCTAAGCCACTGAAGAATGGAGTGAAAGTTAAAGATAAAGCTGGTTTATTCATGGGTTACAGGGATAAGAACAGAAGAGCAGAAGCGGGTAATGCCACCCTCTAGGAAGCCAGCTTCTTCTGTTCCAAGCACTGTTGTCATACAGAGACATGAACTTGGGAGATAGCAGTGATAGCAGTGATGGCAGAGAGGCATCAATGTGAAATGAAAAACCAAGAAACAAATAGGCATTCTTTATGGTTAAAGCATTTAACTCTAATATTTAAGGAAGCGTTTCAGCCATAGGTGGCATTAAGAGAACAATACAAGTCGTGGTATTATACAGAAGTGAGACATCAGGAGACGGGATGCACCGAATGATGCAAAATAAGAAAAAGCTGATTGGAATTACTAAAAAAAGACATAACAAGTTGTAGAATACTATCATATGCATTGAACTTACCAGAAGTGAGAAACCAAATGAAAGATAGTAGAATCGGACAAAATGGAGAATGTGAAACACTGGCTGAAGCTTAATGCTGTGGAAGCAATAGATTTGTGCCACCACTTTATGGTCCCCTCAAGTTAGATGAGCTTTAGAAAGACAAGTTACTTATAGATCTAAAAAAGAGGAAGGTTGGCATCAATTACAGTAGGTATTTGTGGAATGTGTCATCTTTACCACAGGTGGCATGGATGTCATCTTGTTGAATCACAAAGACTCAGATGTGAGAGAGTTGAAGAGAGCACATTATTTTATCGGGTTGCTGCTGCTGTTTGAAGGGACAGGGCAGCCTAATTCTGATGAATGGACACTTCACGGCAGAAGCAAAGAAAGAGCAAAGGATGTGAGGAAGGTTTAATTTGAGCCTAGGATGCGTGAGCGCTCATTAATCATGTCATTGTTCAGCTCTGTAAGCCCCCCAACCCCCAGCAAGCCTATCACCACTTTAGTGGTCAACACAGACAGAGTCTCTAAAGTGTGTGTTCATTCCTGTAGGACCAAATAAAGAAAATCTGTGAGCTGGTATGTGTGGAGGGAGCTACGTATATAAAATACAGAAACTATTTATTTATTTTCCAACAAACTTATTTAGTGCAAAGGCAATGTTAGGCATAAGATGGAGCATCAGACTAAAAAGAGATTTAAACTGTTTAAAACTAATTATCTTCAGCCTCCATCTTAATGTATAGCGAAAGCCAAATGAGACTAATATGTGGCTGAATTCTGTCTATTGTTTGTGTTTTGATCCATGTTTTTGAAAATTTTGCTGCTCATTTTTTATCTTTTTTATATTTGTGGTCTATTATTTGCAATTTGACCCTCGGTTGGGTGAATGTTTTTTTCTCTGCTTTAAGACTAGGCACTGCCCAATGGTGTAACTATAGTCAGGGTGTGGAGCTCATGAAGCTCTGGAGCCACTCATCATTGCATGATTGTTGTTTTATTAACTTTATTTATTATTTACATGCCTGCCTACTTGACGTCAGAATGAAAAGGTTAATGGTGTTGTTATTCCCTCAACTCTATAAAGCATAAAAATGATTACTGTTTATGTAGCTTACAGTATATTCTTGATGTATCTCATTAATGATGGTCATTTTTTAATAAGATGTAACTTAATTTAATTTTGCATCTGGTGTACAGTAATTTACTTTTTTGCACTAGGGTCCAGCAGATTGTAGTTAGCACTGTCTTCTCCCTTCTGATGGTCTCCCAGTTATACAAATACATTCCCATCTGTAAGCAGTCTCTGCTTAAAACAGTTAAACATGCTAGTTTAGGATTTCTTGTTTAATATTTCTCTTCCTTGTCGACCTTCTCCTTTTTCAGCTTGTGCAGATTATAACAGCTTACATGCACCCAGTATACTGTACTCATAGGGGGTAAACAGCACGGTAGTTATGAACTATTCACATTTTTGCATAAACTATTTGTGCCCCAGTTTTATACATTGACAACAAAAGTGAAATCACCTGTGCAAACTATTTTAATTCTCTCTTTTTAGTTTACTCAGTTGATTGAGGTGCACTGAACAGTAGTCACACACAGTATTGAGTTTTTCATGCCCTTACAAAGCTGGCCCCTCATGAAAAGGCTCCCCCTTGGGGAATAGTAGAAGTGGTGCAGGCAGAGCACACCTCCCAGCCTCCCAGTCTCTTACGTTACACAGGCTGTGCTGCAGTTCGCCGGGGGCCCTGCCCTAAGCTCCTCCGTCCTTTTGGGGGTTACCGGAGTCTCACCCTCTCTGCTGGTTGCCTAGCAACACAGTCTGCCTTCAGTCACATATAAGGGGAATGAAAATGAAAAGGTGATTTAAACATGTGTACCTAATGCTAGCACTGTTGTTGTAGACTTGAGGATTCATTAGGATGAAATCGTTAGCCTTGGCTTCTTCAGTGTTTTGGTTTTTTTCTCATTTTGTTGAGAGGTATTTTGTTTTTATAAACATTACTTTAATGAGCAAAAGCCATGATGAATATGTTACTGGTTAATTGGTTTAAACTTTGTTATGACACAGTGAAGTCAATGTGTTTAATGCATTCGATTCATAATACAGCTCTTTATCTGTTAGGCCAGTAGTTTACGCATTAGTTTAAAATATTGAAAGAAGTAAAAATTTTAATTTGGGGTTGTATACAGAACAAATCCAAATCATATTCTGAACAAATCCAAATCGTATTATGAGATATCATCTAGTGTCTGTACTTGTAAGATTTCTACTGCACTATTATATTATATTGAGGATTACTTGTGTTCTGTTCTGTGTATTGTATTGTATTGTATTGACCCTCTTTTTTTGACACCCACTGCACGCCCAACCTACCTGGAAAGGGGTCTCTCTTTGAACTGCCTTTCCCAAGGTTTCTTCCATTTTTTTCACCACAAGAGTTTTTTTTTGGGGAGTTTTTCCTTGTCTTCTTAGAGAGTCAAAGCTGAGGGGCTGGCAAAAGGCAGAGCCTGTTAAAGCCCATCAAGGCAATTCTTGTGTGATTTTGGGCTATATAAAAATAAACTGTATTATATTGTATTGTTTTAACATTTTTATATTAAACTATTTTAAAAGCGTTTCTCAAAATTTAGGAAATGGGTTTTTACCTCAATTGGAGAGATGAAGTACAATGGCCAAAACACTGCACAGTTTGTTAGTCAAGATTTTAATTACTTTTGGGTGTAGCCATGTTTAATTAAAATTGATGGAATGGTTTAAAAAAAGTCATAAACTTTTGTGCGCTGGCTGTTTAAAAGTTAACGATAACTGAAGCTTTAACTTTAGTGTATGGAAATGTAAACTGGGTAGGAGTAAGAACTGTTTTTTTTAATTACACATTGAAAGCCCTATGAGTCAAATAGTAGAATTTTTTTATTCTTTGTTTTATTTTGTATGAAGTTTTGTTTTGAGGAATGAAAACTATGTATCTGGTTTTGACGAACACTCAACTCTGACACTAATAAAATGTGTTAAAATTGTTGTGAGATTTTTAGTAGAAGTTTTTTTTTTCCCCTTTGGACTGCAAAACTAAGTAAGTCCCAGAAAAAAGGGCTGATGAGCCAACCTGAACTGAATGTGTGGTCAAGGTAAAAGATATTTGTATGATATTCAAGCACAGTTCATCATAACTGTCTATTGTTTACTTTGTATTTTGAACCTTTGTCTTTTTGTCCAAGTGTTTTGGATTAAAAACCTGCCTGTTGATGGCACTGAAGCTTTCTTTCGCTTGACAACAAGCCAAGCTTGACAGGGTATGACTCAGTTCTCCTTACTTACAGCACACGTTCCTTACCTGAGAAGTCATTCAGGAAGAGCCACCCCAAGACAGTGTCCATATCTTAAGACAAGGCTGGATTGTGGTAACGTGACACAATTGCCAGTACAGTTTCATAGTCTGATATGTGAAGTTAAATATTTTGCTTTTAACTTTATTACGTACAGCAAAATTACTTAAATATTTTCCATTCATTTAAATTTTGTAGTGATTAATGACATCAAACAAGGTTATAATGTTACACTTTTCCCTTTTTCTTCCATAGATATTATAGCAACATTTCTAAAAGGTTTTGGCACCAATGCCATTTACTCTGGTGCGGCTAATGTGTAATAAATTAAATTTCATGGTAAGGTCTTCATGGTCAAATTTTATAAAACTTTCAAAGCATTCATATTATGAACCAAAATGTTTTTTTTAATATTTTGGATTTGAGATATTTAAGTAGTTAGTAGTCTTGAAAAGCTTGTGCTTTCATAATTATTGTAGAACTTTCAATAGATTGTGACCTGAAACATCCATAACAGATGAAAAACATGTCACTTTGTAAAGATGGGTATTAGTGATGAAAAAAATGTTAATGTAGCACTTCACACAAAAAAAATCATAATACTGCATGTCACTTCTAGCAAAGTTATTGTCATTCACACAAGAAAAAGGCGTTTTGTCTGGAAGTGTTTTCATGCGTTAATACTGCACGTGTCTGCCTTTCATTTAGTACTTAATTAAAGATCTTTAGTGAAAAAAAAAAATCACCAAATGTGCTGATATCCACAACTAAGATGAGGCAGTTGCTAGGTAACAACAGGGGAGGGTAGCAACATTCTGTATAGTGAGGTTTCCTGTGGAAAAAAAACAGTAATATGCACAATGGTGTGTTTTAGTGTGTCTTTATATGGAAAATATGTAGCATGTCACATTTTTGGAAAACATACTGCCCTCCTCCTTAGTGATGTGAACAAGAGGGTGTATTGGGGCGAATGATAAGGCAGGAAAAAAGCTAAAAGATTGAGGTGGCACCCAGGCAAAACATCATTTAATTACAACAGAAAAAAACAGAAAAAGTTCCCTCTCTCTCTCTCTCTCTCTCAAGTTTTCAGGAGTGCTGTCAGGTCTGAAATGAGATGCCACTCTAACAGAATGTCCTCCTTTTATACCAAGCCAGAAGGGGCGGGGCTTCCTTGGCTTCTCTGCCCTTAAGGGGTGGTTTCTTAAGGCTTTGAGGGAAAAAGGAGCCAACACTGATAGCAACAGCACCCTCTTTTGTCTTGGGGTGGTACAACATATCTCAGGTTAGCCTGGAGGCGACCCTTTGGTGTGCATGCTTGACAAGGCATAAACAGAATTGATTTCATCAATGTAGTATGTATTATTCCCTATTTTGACACAATAAGCTTTCAGGACATACAGTATGTCTATAAAATCACTGTTACCACTTATTATCTGTAATTGTTTACCATAAATTCCCACGGTATAAGATTTGTCTGGAAAAATTACAGAGATGGACATGCCTTACTATGATTACGCAATGTCGTCACCTCAAAACAGCCACACATGTTGTAGCTACGTAACCTTTGCTTCTTCCCATAATTAAAAAAGAATCATGGAGGATGCTGCAAGCATGAGTCCTCTGATCCATTTGGAGCTCTTTCATCCACTTGACTGACACAGTATGAATCAGTTTGAAGAGGCTCAATGTGTGTTGCACAAAGCGTGCCTCCATTCTTTCTGTAAAAACCTTCTAAACTCCTAGGGGAAATACTATTTTCACAGGAAATGATGAGATTTTAATGACAAGTCAATTCACACAAGACTAGTTTAACCTGGGGTCATTTTTTACTGACTTTTTATAGAAGGTAAAAAGGAGCTGTAATCATTACTGAGATGTACAGTAAATGTGCATTCTGTAGAAACTTATTGACATGAGTGATTCGGACTGGACTAAAATAACAGAGGTCCTCTGGTAATAATTATTTTACACCAACTCTTGATGTAAAACTAATGCCATCTGAACAGCGCTTTATGTTATTAGATGCTTTATGCAGCTGCAGAAAAGAACATAGGTAAATATATAGTGAGAATATGGGTTTAGGCAGTAGTATTTCTGGTTTTTCACCCACCCCAAAAACCTTTAAAAACCCAAAAAATAAATTTTAGGAGGATTTCACATTTCACAATTATGAAAATCTAATTTTAGTGTCAGTTTTGCAAAACTATAGGCAAATTGAAACTTGCCTGTTGTAAAGAAAACACAACAGAGAGGATAAAAGTTTGGGGATTCCACCCCATATGCTATAGGCAAACAAGAAAAATCACTCAAACAAGTAGTCAGTCAAGACTGAGTCTAAAACGAGACTAAATAAGAGAATTCAATGGGTCAGATTATATACAGAGGAGACTGGAAGCTGTGGGATCATAGTGAGATCTTGGTAGGAGGTGTATTCCGGGAGGAAATAGGCAGAGTCTTAGGCAGGCTTCCCTTCTGCCGGTCTGTGGGCGAAGGAGAAAAGGCATTAGCACCATTCAACAACCCTAGTCTCTGTGTCTCACTCCCAGTTAAGCCCTTAGCCTGCCTCCCAAGCATGTGTTTGTGATGCTGTTTTTCTCATCACCAATGGACAAATTGTGCAATATCTTTCTGTTCTTATTTATACATCCATCAGTTTTCTGTCTGTTTTATTTTAATAAGAGTCACAAGAGTTCAGAACATATCCTAGAAATATCATGGCCAGGACAGGACCCACCCCTGTGATGGTTGATTGTCCATCACAAGATACACTCATGTTGTCTGGCAAAGTGGGAGGAAAACTGTGTGTACCAGGAGTAAAATTCATGTTGACACAGGGAGAATATGATAATTGCACACTGATAATCAGTAAGTCAGGATTTGAACTTCTGAAGGCATCAGTGTGACCCACTTGTCCTTGATGCTATATAGTTCTATGATAATAATCATAATAATCATAATCTTAATCAGCCTAGTCATTGCTTGAACTTATTTTTCCCAGTTAAGGGTTATATGGGCTAGTGTACCAATCTCTAAGGGAGAAGTATTTATTAGTATTTATCCCAGCAGCATCATCTACGAGGCAGAAATCAACTCTGAATGGAGCACTGTTCTTGTTATTATTGTTGTTGTTATTTTTATTATCAATGTGTTTGGTTTTATGCTATGTGGTACCCATACTGTAGTTAGTACTTCTTTATTTTAGTAAGTCAGCAATGAAGAATTGTTTTGGTCTAATTAAAGGCTATATTCAGGGATATCCCTACACAAAATGTGAGGTAAAGTGTGCAACCCTCAGCCAGTAAGTCCTCCATGCTGTTATTCCAAAGCACCTCAGAGTAAGTGCCTCAAATCTCTATGTAGATTAATTATGATCTTTTTGTTTTGGAGAGCAGAGGCAAAACAAAATCATATCAAACATGATTTTCTATAGAACCCTTTATGATGAATCTTTTATGACTCAGAGCAATTGTCCAGACACCAACTGTTACAGCTGCCACCCATTGCAGGTAAGCTGATCTGCTGTGAGTCGGCATGAGATTTGACTCTGGCAACCTTTTCCTTTCAAGTCTAGTGATTTGGCCTTTGCTGTTTGACAACGCATGGCTAAACTTGAGTGCTTACGTGAAATGCTAGAAGAGTGTTCCCCAGGAAGAATTTTCTCCAAACCCAACAATAGTAGATGTGACTTCAAAAAAAGAGCACATTTTATACTCTTTCAAGTTAATTTTAATGGGCTGCCAGCGGCAACACTGGCCTTATCTGCTTCATATGCCTTGTACTGTTGGCATTAAAGGTCACAGACAGATTAATTCCCTTAAAAAGACTGTTAATCTTCAAAACCATCAATCGACTTAAAAAAAATTGTTGATGTTTCATCCAAAAAGTGTATTTTTAGCTGAAAGAATGTATATGCAAATTTTGTTTTTTTTTTTCTGATTTCCTCTCACACCAAGTGGCTCAGGTGTGAGTTGGAGTCAGGCCAGAGGATGCAAACATGTTTTGTAAAAGAGCGAACACACTAATCAAGCTGAAGATACTACATGCTCTCTGGATATTCAGTAGCAGTCACAAGAAACACAACATCAAAAACTCTTCCATCTGCTACAGCAAGAAACAGCAAACATGAAAAAAAAAACGAGTATGAGCAAACTGAGCAGGCTTTGAGTGTTTCAGTTCGTCTTCAAGAATAGAAGGCATTTTCTGAAATGAATGACATCTTCTCCACCCATTCTTATCAGCAGAGTGAAGTCAAAGCAAAGAGATCACCTTTTGGAGGAGTGACAACACTGCATGGTGCATCATGCTGTGCCAAGCTGGAACCCATGGCTAAGAAAACCCTTTCATCTGAACCTCATACTGAAACATTACATCTGATGGAAAAATTAAAACTGATAAAAGCATCCTTCAGATTTGCGCCATTGAATAATTACTAGAATATCTTAGTTATGCAAAAAACAAACTTCATCTAAGGGAGCAGGATGTCTGCCAAGCCTAAGAAGTCTGTTATTTTTTGATTTAATGGAGATGTTCCAGTGCAGAGTAATTGAGCTCTCCTCACTTCTAAAACTAATCGCTTAGTTAGTGCGTTCCCCACTTTGTGTTAGACATCATCCCTTTATTCTTGCCCTCAACATTTTCCTACATACATTGAACAGCAAAATATACTTGCACCTATTTTTGAAACCCATTTTTGTATTCAGAATCCCAGAGAAGTAATTCGAGATCCACTGACATTCCTGACTTGAACACACATCCACACTTAGCTACTCAGCCAAATATCATGGCTTTGGACTGTGAGAATAAATCAGACTTTCAGAAGCACCACTACGTGAACAGGGCATGTCCATTGAAAATGCCTCACAAATAATGAATGGAATCTAGAGGTCCAAGCATTAATAGGAGAGGCTGTTTCGGGCTGCACTGTCATGTCACCTGACAAGTGCTATATCTTTTACAAAAAGCTTTTAAAAATTGTCCCCTTTTTGATTCTCAGGGTGTGACGAATACATCAGTATTTATAAGAAATTAAGAAACAGCATAGAAAAAAAAAACTCAGAAAGCTGTGTTACCTTTAGTATGCTGTAAAGAGTCAAATCAAGAGATATGCAAGCTTGAGAGGGTCTGCACTTTCTATGGAGACTGGTTTAAAAAAATCAAACAACAAAAATAACAATGACAAGCAAAACATGTACCCTACAGTGGAGGGATGGATGGATGTCAGGCACAATGGTTAGTGCTGCTACCTCATGCTGCTTTAGATCCTTGGTGATAAATATATTTATCGAGTTTACATATTCTTTCTATGCCTGTGTGAGTTATTCTGTAGATGCTCTGGTTTAACCAATCACCCTGAAGATGGCATGTTTGGTTGATCGTGAAGTCTAAATTGACCCAATATTAGAGAGTCTGCCCTGCCTTAGACTGACTCCCAGCCTTGCACCCGATGCTTCTGGGATAGGCTTCTTCCTTCTGTGACCCTAACATTGTTTTTAAAAGTGTGACGATGTGTCAGGCTGATAAAAGGTTAAAAGAGAATGACCAGAAAGGCAAAAGCAGTATGAAATCCCATAGCACGTGAGACAGTGACAGGGATACCCTAGTAGGTGCAGCTTCTTCACATGCCCAGTAGCTGCCAGTATTCGGCATGTACTGCATGTGTGGCTTTGTGTCGCAGAAGTAGGCAGGGACACTAGCTTGACTTTAAGAGAGAGTTGGCCTGGGTGGGAGTTTGTAACGACAAAAGACGGCAGGTGATCCAGGAGTGGACAAGCCAGTGAATCACCCAACGGGACAGATGGGAATTCAATAGCCATTTGGGCAGACTTAGAGAGCGTGACGATTTATTGATTTTTTTCTTTTTTTTGTAATTTGCATTCCTATGTTTACTTCTCCCTTCCAGTTTTCTTTAAGGTTAATAAGGGCACTACTTTTATTTATTTTTCCTGTCTTGATGTATTTCTGGGTGCATAGTAAATAATAGTTTATTGTGATTGTTTGGTTAAGTACTTTCCCATTTGATACACAATTAGGGGCCACTTCATTAGGTACACCTACTGTTTAAAACAGATATGTTTTATTTAATTGAACACTTAAGTTTCATAACAATGCTGACAATGTGCATCCTTTTATGGCCACAGTTTATTCATTTTGCAAAATGGATATTTCTGTCAAGGTAGTGCCATGTGCAATCAGGCATGCTTCATCTCAGACTGGTTCCTTTGGGCATGACATTGACTTCCCATGCATTTCAAATGTGCTCAGTGGCCACTTTTTTAGCTAATCAGGTGGCTGCCACATATTACATATACAGTGTGCACATATTGTCAAGAGGTTTACTGTTTGAGGAGACATTGTAACGGCCATAGAATAAGCACTTTGACTAAAGTATGATTATTACTGCCAGACAAAGTGGCTCCAGCATCTCAGAAACAGCTGTCCTATTTGAATTAACATGCAATGCAGTCTCTAGAGTTTACAGAGAATGGCACAATAAACAAAAACATCCAATGAGTAGGAGTTCTGTGGGCGAAATCACCTTATTAATGAGGTCAGAGGAGAATGGTCAGACTCATTCAAACTACCAGAAACGCCACAAATACTCAATTAACAGCTCTTTGCAACAATAGTGTGCAGAAGGGCATATGAGAATGCACACTGTGTAGGACTTTAGAAATAACAGGCTGCGGCAGCAGAAGATCACGCTGGATTCCATGCCTGTGGTCTAAAAACAAGAAAATTAGGCCACAGTGGGCAGATGATCACCAAAGCCGGGCAATTGAAGAATGGAAGAAAATGTCACCAGGTCTGAAGAATCTTAGTTTCTTTAGCACAATGTAAATGGTAGGGGCACAATTGGTTTAAACAGTATGAATCCCTGGGCTTATCCTACTTTGTGTTAATATTATAGGCCGTTGATAATAGTGAAGTGGTGGGCTTGACTCATATTAGGTTCCTTAATACCAATCAAATATTATTTGAATTCAATAGAATATATAAGCTTCATTGCTGGGGAATATCTATCCCTTTATAGCCACATCTTTTTATTTTTAATAAAAGATAGTACTCAATGTCCCGAAAATACATTTAATCTAGAACTGGTTCCACAGATATGGCAATGACTTCAGTTTGCCTCATTGGCCTGCACAGTCCCCAGATCTTAATCTAGTAGACATCCATTATGGGATGAGGTAGAATAGGAAGTTCACAGCTTAAATGTGTGGCTGAAAGGATCCATGTGATGTTATGGGTTCAGCATTGGCCAAAATCCTTAAGGAATGTTTCCAGTATCTCATTGTATCCATGTCTGAAAGAACTCAGGATGTTCTAAAGAGTAAAAGTGTACTTAATTAAGAGACCACTCATCATAACTTTCCTTTGAAATCCTTGCTTTACAAAAGTCATGACTTACAGCAGGGGTGTCAATCTCCAGTCCTGAAAGGCCACAGTTGCTGCAGATTTTCTTTCCAACTGTCTTCTTAATTAGTGACCTGTTTTTGCTGCTTATTATCTTCTTTTGCCTTAGTTTTAATTAACTTGACTCAGGTCCCTTAGTTGTTTTATTTTTTCCTTAATTAGCAGACAAACTATAATGAGACACAAAACAAGCCGCCACATGACCAGTACACCTGTGCCCATCACACAATATCTGAAAATAGGAAAGGTGAAGGTTTCAGTAAAGTTGATCTCTCAGCTCACCAAAACATTTTGACAGTGTTCTTAGAAAAAACAGAAAATCAACAGATTTGGAAATGTCTGCTGTGGCAGAATGAGAGTAGCAACAAGCCATGGAATTGAATAATCAGTTTAATTAACTGAAATAATCTGCTTCTTATTAAGAAACTGGTTAGAGTGAAATTAGTTGGAGTTTGAAGCCCCACGTTAGCTGGTCATCTTTCTGCTCGTTTCACGTCTCATTTCTGTTTGGCTATTACTTAATTATTTCAGAGGACTGATTGCTTAAAAACAAGCCTATTAAAATGAAGGAAAAATAAGTTACTTAGCAGTGAAAACTAGTCACTGATTAGGAAAAAGGTTAGAATGAAAACCTGCAGCCACTGCGACACTCCAGGCCTGCAGTTTGACACCCCTGACTTACAGCATCCATCTTGTTTACTACCATCTTTTCTATTAAAATAAAAATAATGACCAGATTAGAATTGTTCATTAGTTTTTTCTGAGCTCTCTCCTAGGTCACTTGAGTTTGAGTTCCTCCTGTTAAGGGTTCTGATTCATTACAAATTCATTTTTTAGTTATAAAATTATCCAATGCTTATTAAAAATGGTTAATGTTCTATTGCAACACGAGCAGCACTGTGGTTATTATGGTCTTGCTACCCAGAGATCACCAGGAGCGTGCATTGTGTGACATCACCTATGAGATGGTTTAAAAAATCAGCGTGGTTCATTTCCTGATTATCCAAGAAACAAAACAAATCCTCCTCATTAGTGTGCACTTTACTTAAAGAATATTCTGGGTTTGATGCTTCTGCATTGACATTTCGACTAAGAAGTTTACACAAAAGATTGGACTTTTATACCTTAGAACTTTGCCTGGCTTTGGATTACATCTATTTTCTTGTTGCTACTATTACATTTAGCTGCCTCCTCAAGACAGCATAATAAGAATGAGTTGGTGTACCCTCTTGGTATAATTTGCAGAGTGCTAGATATTGGAGTGAGGCCTGTACTTCATTTTTTAATTCTGAGAAAACACCATCCATCAGCCTCAGGATCCAACTATTTTCTGACCCCAAATTTAGACAAGACTGCATCCATGACAACTTGTTTTGTATCTTTTCTATACTGAGGTGATGTGCACCTACCTCAATGGGTTACATTTTAATTCTGTAAATGATGTTTTCATGTTCTTACCACCATGATGCCAGATGGACAAAACCAACAGTGCAGTGTCCCACTCAGTAACCATCTGTGTGTTAGCACACTTGTAAATTCTCTGAGGTTAGGGAGGGGATGATGCACTCTCTATTGTGACAAATTTATTGCTCTTACCACCATTGCTCACACCCACAGCTCCATATGTTTCAGAATCCAGGCTGATTGGTCGAGGCCATTCAAAAAACAACCACAAGAATGTTAAAAATGGAAAGACTGATCACCTTATAGAATTTTGATCATCCCCAAGTTAATACAATTGACATCTATTCACCAGACGCCAGTCTCCACATAGCTGGCTAGAAATTAATAAATTATTATTATTTTTAATTAGCTATTTCATTGATAAGCTTTTATGATTTTTTTTAGTGTTAATCATTTTGATTGTTTGAAAGTCAGTGTATGAAGAACAAAGAAAATTAAACAAAACCTTTGGCTGGCCCAGGAGAGCAAAAGTAATTCAGGGCTTTCACTAGATAATCTGGTTTTCCAGAATGAAGTGGTAGTAGTAATTAAAAAAAAATCTGTTGCACACAGGTGAGCAATGTGTGAAGCCCGATAAGCAGCAGAAAAAAAAGAAAGTTAGAAGCCAAGGAAGATAATGGGAGGAGAACGGGGAAAAAAAAACTCTAACTACTTAGTATGGGGATTAAACAGCTTTTACTCCTATTAAATAAGGAAAGATGGCCGTGCAATTTTTAATAATTTGCGCACTGTTGGGTTTTTTAATTGCTTATTGCTTAAATATTTACTTTGCATTGAAAAATGTGTGAAGAAATAAAGATGCTTCATACTTTAATGCATGATCAGATCAGTCTTTACCTCATTTAGTGCAGCATTTTCACAAAGTGCCCCAAGAAGCTTTACAATGGGATGCAACTGATAAATTACTGAAAATGAATGCATAGCATGAGTGTTTGAAAAACATTTATTTAACGCCAAGCCAAACACAATTTAAAATAGTCATGTGTGGCACAACGGTGAAGGGTCCCATTGTACATTGGAGCTGATGCACATCACACTTCAGCTCCCCCCAAATTATAGATTTAGCTATGAAGAAATCCATTGCTAATTTGCATAAAACATTGCCTTGTGTGCTCTCTCTGTTTCAGTTCAGTGTTCCTAACTCCTCTAAGGCAGACAGTGAAGCAAACTTTTCATGATTGAGGGAAGCATCTATGGCATATGGCCTCACTGAATTACAATCATTTTTTAGAAGAACATATTGTATGATTTGGCTACATGTTGTCATTTTTTTCATGAAATGACTATGAATTTCAACAAAAGAAAAACAACAAAGTAATACAGTTGAAGGCATGCATGTTTACTGAAATTGGTAGGGAGTGGGTGGACTTCTACAGGTTCATGATACCAGCACTTTCATCCTGCAACCTAAACCTGTTAATTATGGAATGTTTGTTAATGAGGTTTTTGGTTGTGTGCCAGCCACCAGCTGTTAACTTACTTGAAAGATTCTTCTAATGTGTAAAAGATGAGACAAATTTTCGAAAGCTTGTAGGTTTTTTCTCTTAGCTTTCCCTGTATAAATATTCATTCCTGTTCGTTCTGGGTTTTCTTGCCTACTACACCAAGTCTATAGCATACTGTAAGTACTGAACCTTCGATTTAAGTTGACTGCACATTTTCGCAGAAAATGAGAATAAGAAGGTCATCTGTGGGCTGCTAGGTTTGTAGGTGATGACCCCATTTGCTCTTTTTTAAGCTACTGTATCCAGGCAAATGGATTGCAGTTTGAATTTACTGGGCAGGAATGGTTTTAAGAAAAGTGAAAAGAATGGCCAGTGACCTAATTTTTGCTCTGTCTCATCCATGATTTTTTTTTCTTTTTTTTTTTTTTTACAGTGGGAGGAGGTGAGCGGCTATGATGAAAACCTGAATACCATCCGCACATATCAAGTGTGCAATGTATTTGAGTCCAACCAGAATAATTGGCTTCTGACGACCTTCATTGATCGTCGTGCAGCTCAACGCATTTATGTGGAGATGCGCTTCACTGTCAGAGACTGTAGCAGCATCCCCAACGTCCCAGGGTCCTGCAAGGAGACTTTCAATTTATATTATTACGAGACAGACTCTGTAATAGCCACCAAGGGTACTGCCTTCTGGACTGAGGCTCCCTACCTGAAGGTGGACACAATCGCAGCAGATGAAAGCTTCTCCCAAGTGGACTTTGGAGGAAGGCTTATGAAAGTCAACACAGAAGTGCGTAGCTTTGGCCCACTCACAAAAAACGGTTTCTATCTCGCTTTCCAGGACTACGGAGCCTGTATGTCACTTCTGTCAGTGCGAGTCTTTTATAAAAAATGCCCCAGCATTGTGCAGAACTTTGCCATATTTCCAGAAACAATGACAGGGGCTGAAAGCACTTCATTAGTTATTGCTCGGGGGACCTGTATTCCTAACTCAGAGGAAGTCGATGTCCCCATTAAACTGTACTGCAACGGCGATGGAGAGTGGATGGTCCCAATTGGAAGTTGCACTTGCAAGGCTGGATATGAACCAGACAATGGGAATGTGTGTAGAGGTAAGAGGACTAGCAATTGTCTTCACTTTATTTCAGAGCATAAGATCTATGACCAACGTCATGTGTTACAGTTCTAAACCTTGCCCTTTTACTGAGTAAGCAGATGTGGGTACAAAATTGCAGAAACGAGAAGGCAAGCCAGTGGCAAAGATATTAAATAACTGATTTGCTCATTGGTCAGATCTGTACCTTGTTCAAAGGTTGCACCGATCTAGCCTCGACAAGCACCTTGGACTTTACAGCAGTGT
Organism: Erpetoichthys calabaricus; assembly: GCF_900747795.2. Taxonomy (NCBI): domain Eukaryota; kingdom Metazoa; phylum Chordata; class Cladistia; order Polypteriformes; family Polypteridae; genus Erpetoichthys; species Erpetoichthys calabaricus. The sequence continues at coordinate 173,465,307 of NC_041395.2, forward strand.
CTGAAAGGTTAATTTTTATAAGAACATTCTGCTCATAAACGATGAGCCTTTAGTAGAGGTTATGGTCAGATTTTATTTCACTGGTGTTTAGTACATGTGTTAGGACAAATTTGCAGGCAGTTGGCTTGGGCTTTGTGGTCTTTACTTTGCCTCTGTAATACGCATGTACAGCATGTTTAAATATATTTGCTGGCATATCTATTTGCCCATTCTCCTCTTTTTAAATCATCCCTGAAATTGCTTGTTATCTTGCAAGTTTCACTGAGCAGAACTGCAATAGGCCTGGGTTTCCTCCCGGCTCAATTAGAAACTGATTTAGCAGGTCAACATCAAAGTCTCTTATTCTATTTCACTTTTTAAAGATATTCTGAATTTCCTGCTGTGCCTCAGAATTGTTCCTTTCAGTTATGAATTCTGCATTGAACTGAAGGGTAGTTTTCTAGTTATTCTCTTGCACGTTATGCAAATGCAGCTCCTTGTAAGAAGTAAGCGTTTGGCACATTCAGCTAAATTGAAATCAGGAATTGCAACAAAAAAAGGGACACTATTTATGAATTATATGACAGACACTGATTTACAGAGATGAGTGTCTAGCAGTTTTTGAAGCTGTGTTGGTTTTTGGCACTATTGACAGCTGCATGATTTTTGGATTGGCTGTTTGAAAACTGCATGATGTAAAAGAAAGTAAAACAGGGAATATAAATTTAAAACCACCAAAATATATAAGAGGCTACAGGAGTGGTTACTGAAAAAGAACAGAAAAGGACTGGGTACTTTTGTTCCATTTCTGGAATTCTTTATTGGACTCCTACTCAGCTCATTGCATTTATACATTTACATTGAGACTCATTAAATCAATATGAAAAATGACTCAAGCCAGAAGAGAACAATTTCTAGTCAACTATCTAGTGTGCATTAGAACTCCAACCCTGGGTTTTTAACTCACCGTTTCTAAACCGAGTTTTCATGCTGTGCAGTATGAAAGGATTTATGCAGGCTGGAAGAAGATTATTCCAAATTGCAGACAGCACTTCTACCAATGTGGGCTAAATGAAATACGAGATATAAAAACAGTGTATTATATGTGTGTGTGGAGCAGACCCCTTGGCACACAAGGCCATCAAACATTAATATATAAATTTGCAGTCACATTGGATTTACATTGTGGCAGGGCACCTCTGTCTGCTCCGGTAGTCCAGAACAAGCTTACATCAAGAATGGTGCCTCATTCAACCAAAGATGAATTAAAAGGAACATTTATAGTAAGATATGAAAAAAATAGAATGACCCTGGCAATCATTTGCCAATCAACCAACCTCTCATATCAACCCCTCTATCCGGTGACCACACTGTCTCTCTGTAAGTTGAGCCTTTGCCCAACACACCTCCTCTTTTTAGTTGGGTCCCTGATAGGATAGGGAATTTTAAAAACCTTTGCACGATTATATTTAATGCAATTTTTAATTTACTATGTCAGTCCCTATGAAATTTGTGAGGTCATCTTTGAAGAGTTCTGTCTCTGCACTCTTTGGCCTTAATTCACAGTACCTTTGGTAGCCCCCCATTTCGCCTGCTCTTGATAGTACGACACTTACAGCTGCAACCTATTGCCCTGTTTCACCAGTCATCCCTTGAGCTCGCATTCATTTTAGTGCCCTTGGAGTAATTGCTTCAAGGCATGAGTAAAATATGTATTGTACAACATATTACCACTCTTCCAATGCCCTCCCTACCCTATCAACACTTTAGCCAACTGGATACACTGTTATAATATTTATCCAAAGGAAACAAAAATTACAGTTCAAGATGCAAAAAAAAAAATTATAAGAGTGTTTAGAATATTCATCCATCCATCTATTTTACAATAAGCTCATGGAGAGCCAGTTTCTACCCTGAGAGCTTTGAACAAAAGGTGACAGCCAAGTCCATCAGAGGGCCTACTCATGCACACACCTCGACCCACTAATACAGGGCTAGTTTAGAATTTCCAGTGAACCTAACCAGCATGTAGCTGGGATGTGAGAAGAAAACTGGAGTACCGAGAGAAAAGCGCACATAGACTTATTTTGGGGGATGGTCCAGTGCTTGAGCCAAGGAGTCAAACCAAGGACTGTGGAGCAGTAAGGCAGAACTAATCAATTCATCAAGCCACCCAGTATGTCATTACCATATATTTATTTTTACAGGAACCATAACTTTGCAGAAGGTGCCTTAATTCCAATGCGTTTTTAAACAATTTATGGACTAATCATCTGCAGATCAGTACAGCTGTTTCAAAGAGATATTTGAGACTCCAGTGTATATACTGATTTAGGAAAAATTCTACATTTTTTATAATCAACCACTTGATATATATCAATGATGTGCAGAAGATGCAAATGCTTAGATTTTCTTCACCAGTATAGTGGAAAGCTGCTTAGTTTTTTAGTAGAGTGTGAAATTGGAGTGTAATCAATGACATAAGACTTGCAAGGTTTGAAGGATTCCAGACCTAATCAGATCCCCACACAGCCAGCCACAAAAATATACATTTCATTTCTGAAAACAGAAAAAAATATTTGTGTATTTTTAAGTTAAACAAAAAATGAGGAGTTGCTACGTTATGTCACGTGAAGTTACAGGCAGCAGATGAGTTGATGGCTGGGCATTGTAATACTTGAACTCTTCAAAAGTTAGCAAGTAGACGAAGAAGACTTAAAAAATAAGAAAAAGTAAATAACTAAGCACTGCTCAAAGCAAGCAATTGATACAACAAGCCATTGCCCTAACTATACCTAAGGTAACATCTATGCATAAAACATCAGTGGGAGGTGGAATTGGAAAATGCTAACACTAAGTGTCACAAAAGGAGATTATTGTATGCGGCAAGCTTAACAGAAGAGACATCTTCTCCTTTTCCTCCTTGTTCCATTGTAGATGACCCTAGATGTGTAGAGCAACCTGACAACCCCAAACCAAGGTAGAAATAACTATGCAGCATTTGAAATCAGTAAATAATAACATTAGGGTCTCAAAATGTTTCATATGTTAGCAGTTTTCCATGGAAATGCAACAAACTAGCCAGGCACAGCATGGGTTTAATTTCATTTGTTGGAATAGTTTCTTAATTCAGCAGAGAGACTGGTGAATTTGGAATACGATAAGACACCCATACAGTGTTTTTCTAGGGACTGATGACAAAAAAGTGTTAAATGCAGGAAAGTGTCATTTACTTAATTTACTCTGAATCCTATTAGTACATGTCTGGGTTTGCTGTGTTTAGTTTTTTTATTTTATATTTTCACTGTAGTTTTTAAATATGATTAATAGGTATGATTAAGTTTGAAGTGTTCTGATTTGGATTACTTAATTTGTGGAATTATATTTTTTTAAATTGATATTCCTCTTTATGAGCATCATTGTGTTGAGGATGTTAATGGTCATATGCTTTAATCCTAGTTGGTTTTACCAACAACCTGTCTAGTGTGTGGTTCTATTGTAGGCACCAACTTTACATAATCAGGTGTAATTCTCTCAGGTGTAATAACCCAATTGTGTATAAATGACTTTCAGAATCTAAACTATTAATTTACACACATACATTCTCCACTCACTTAATTACATCCAGGCTACCAATAGTCTATCCTATTCCAGTAGAATTATTCATAAAGCAGAAATCAGCCTTGAGTAGGGTGCCAGTCCATCACAGGTTCCTCTAACACACACATACACACACACACACACACACACGCACACGTACACACACACACACACACGCACACACACGGCCAATTTGGAGCTGACGATTAATGCAACACATGCATATTTATTGATACAGAATGAAGACGTACACAAATGACAAAAGAAAGTGCTAACTCCACATGGACTGGGACTGGTTGCTTTAATCTAATCCAGTAACCTGGATCTGGGAGACAGCAGGACTAATCAATACACCACCATGCTGCCCTCAGCTGATGAAGATAAATTTAATAACTGATTCATTTATCCATTCTTAGAAGACAAAAGGTTTGTTTCTGTGTATTTAGAATAAAAAAGAATGTCAACCAGCATTCCATGTACTTCTGCACTTGCTTGTTCTTTATGTAGATTATAAGAAGCTGGATATGAGTGAACAATGTACAGTAGGCAGTAGAGGGTGCAAATTGAAGCTGAAATGTTCAGAGAAAACATTGTGGCACGCGACTGGGGGTGGCACCCTGCCGGGACGCCCAGGAAGACAGGAGGAGGGCTCATGCCTCCTCCAGACCACGAGGGGGCGACCGCCCTGGTGCCTTTGGGGGCCACGGGTACAGAGCTGGGAAGCTCAACCCTGTAGGGGCCCGTGGTCACTGCCAGGGGGCGCCCCATGCCTGGAGAACCCTGGACCTGGTGACCTTCCTGGTGTGGCAGAAGTGCTGGGGGGAAGACGAGTGGGGATACCCGGAGTGCTTCCGGGTACACAGCCGGCACTTCCGCCACACTGAGGCGTGTTCGTGGGAGATTACCGGAACACACCTGGAGCACATCCGGGTGCTAATAAAAGGGGCCGCCTTCATTCATAATGAGGCTGGAGTCGGGAGAGCAGTTGGACAAGGTCTCAGGAGGAGACACAGAGGTGGCCTGAAGAGTGAGGCATAGTGGTTGGCCTGGACTTTGGGGGAGTTTGGGGTTGTGTGGCATGTAAGACTGTACATAATAGACTGTAAATAAAAGTGTGTTGGGTGACAAAATGATGTCTGCCTGTCTGTATCCGGGCTGTTCCTCACAACATACAGAAGTCCAAATAGCTGAACAATAAATAGCAGATGGCTAGTAAAATAACTAAAGTACTGTAAAATGCAATCTACCAACAGAAACCATGAGAATTTCCATTTGATTTAAATGCAGTTAAATACAATGAAAACATGGTAAAACTATAAAGTACACACCAGTTTTACAAGGAATACAACAAGTACAGTCTGTTCAGCATTGTTTGTAATGTTCTCACACCTTAGGTAACCAGCATTTCCAAAATAATATTTAAAGATTAAGTTTTCAGTAATGGTTGCTGTTTTATTACAAATTCCTTCTGTATTTAGAATTGACAAACCAGTGCACAGATAGAATCAAGATAACATCTCTCTATTATATAAAAAAAATCCTTCAACGCGACGAGACTTTTTGGTGATGAGACTTTTTGGAAGAAAGATTTTTTCAAGTCCCGCGAGATGAGACTTTTGCCTTCAGATTTTTTCAAGTCATGCCCTCCTCTTAAACATTTTCAAACAAGACCACGGTCCTCTCAACTCTCATTCGTGTGAATGCTTTTGTCAGACACTCTTCCTGCGCTCTCAGCTCTTATACATTTTAATGTTTTCCTCACTTTAAGTTCCCAAATAAAGAAGACGTTTTATGTCCAAATCTTATTGAAGAATTTCATCACAAAGGGCTATCAACATAAAAAATTAGTACACGCTCAATCGTAGCACAGAGAAACAAGGAAGTCAAACAAATTAATGCCAAAAATGTTGATTGGTTACACATCAAATTGGTTAAATGCGTCCAAAAATGTTGAACGTTTACACGGCAAATTGGTTAAATGCCTATCAATAGACTATGCTGAAACAGTTGGTGGTGATCATGTGGAAGGTGAAAACAACAACTTACAATATCACAAAGAATATCTACAACCGTTAACACTGTCCGGTCTTCCACCGCACTAATTACTGTAGAAAAAAGGATTTATCCAAGAAAGGTAATGTAGTACATCTTCCACGGATAACATTAGACAACAAAGGAGATCTTGATATGCCATTTGTATTAAAACATTAACAGTTTCTGGTTAGAATAGCTTTTCCAAAGACAAGTAACAAACCAGAGACCAACTTTTGAAAAAGAAACGAAATTCAATCACAGACAGTTAAACGTTGCATTGATGCATATGTAACAATTCCCATTAACATAAAAATCTGTTTAAATTGTACATCTGCATCCCCATACGCGAGCAGCAGAACCGCAAAGATGCTAGCACGTAGCGCAGAGTCGGGGGTTGGCGAGCAAAGCGAGTAGGGGGCAAAGTTCCCTAGTAAAATTATACTTTGAATAATATAATAACATTTTTAAAATGTGTGGTCCTCATTATGCTTTGGATCTTCTGTTCTTTTGTTTGTGTCATTTTTTTTTTTTTGCTCAAGTTGACCAAGCATATTCCCCAGCACCTCCACTACTTGGTATGCAAAATAATGGAGAAATAGGAGCTTACCTCTGTGAATATACACCTAGAAGTGATGTGGCATGAGACCTGCTAAGCACTTCCCTGTCCTTGCATTACCATGAAGAATGTGGCATGCTGTTTATACCAGTCATTTCATCAACACCACACTCGGGTGTTGATTTTTAATGTATTTTGTTTCCAATTTTGTATTTTAAAGGCAAGGAAAGTGATGACAATTAATTTATACAGATTGCATACCCTGTCTTTCTGCTGAGGGCACTACTGTTCATCATGACTTTTCTAGCCAGCCAGAAAAAGCTGTAAAATGGGATTCTCTTTCCCAAAAGTAATTGTTTAAAAGATATGCTTTCTAATGAAAGAAGTCTGTTTTCATTTCCACCAAATTTTCATCCGCACACTGATGCAGTGATCATGTCAGATGAAGCAGAACTCTGATTAACAGCAGTTTAGAAGAAAATCTTCACTAGTTAAAGCCTGCTTTTCACTACAGTGGATTCAGTTAGTCTAAGCTTCTTCTGGTTATATTTTTCTGTCACCATTCTTGGGGTTACTGGTGACATTATTAAAGCCTGCAAACACTTTCAATGAGACCAAGTAAAAGTTCTGGGGTCCAATTTATAAAACTTGCATATGCACTAAACTGAGGCTTGTGTGCACATAGTGCTCCACACATTATAAAAGAAAACTAGACTGGAGAATGTGCATATACTTATGGCAGCTCTGAGATATATGTACACAAAATTTCAGAGAAACTGTAAAATGAAGGCACCCTCGATCAAGTTGGGAAATGCAGCCAAGCCAGCTAAATGATGACTGACGCATATAATGGTTCATATTTCTAAACCATTTTTGAATGTGTGCTGATGTAACAAACATATTACACCTCAAAAGTGATAATTATGATATACAGACTCTATTTTAGTTCCCTTTTAAGAAGGCAGTTAGTTGCACTGAAGAACTTTTTTATGTTTTCGTCAGTTTATATTGGCTACCTATTGTCAAATTTCAGGGAAATGGCTGAGAGGACCATCATGCCTGTTGTGCTGGAAGCCATTAACCGACTGACAAGGCACTACATTCACTTTTTGTTTTATGTGAGTGTACAAACATAAATCATAACAGGTTTTTGCTGACATAAAAAGGCAATTTGAAGGGTCCAGCTTTCCTAATGTAATCAGAACATTTTTACAGCACTCATACTGCAATAAGGAAACCTTATTAGCAAGAACGAATCTGCTTTTGTTGACTGCAAGCAGTTATATTCCATTAATACATAAGTCACCAGTGATGCCAGGATGAGACTGACAAACGTCATGGCTTATTGGTCCTTGTCAAACCATAATTTAATTATTTTAAGGCAAAGTAGCTTTGGCAGACAACTTGTTGATTGTGCTGTATGTGGTGGCTGGCTTCTTACTGAAGTAACTATCTGAACCCTCAGCTTTTCATATGGCCTATACTATCCACTGTAACAGCAATTATATCATTTCATGTGCCAGGTGGCAATGGGTATCTGCTCAGATGCTGGCACTTATGTCTTTCTGAATCCCATAATGCAAAGGAGAGGCCCTATAATGCTGCTCTTGGCGCAGTACATTGCGGAGTGCATGATGGAGACTGCTCTACGAGCCAATGAAAATCTTCAGCATTGTGATTGAATATGTATGAGGTTGATTAGCATCGTCTATATATAGCAGCAACCAGGCAAAGTTAGAGGAGCATTCATGTACACACATTTACAAAATGATTGTGATTTATAAAGGTAAATTGAGTAGAAATTTGTGTATGCCAGGTTTTATAAAATGTTTTGTTTTTTTTTGCCGTGTGCATTTTCCTGTTTTTTCGTGTTATTTTAAGGCTCAAATCCACACAAAGTTGTATAAATGCAACCTCTGGTGACCATCTAGTTTCACTACGTACTGTGCCAAAGAATGCTGTAAACTAAGAATGCTTGCACAAATAGAAGTGTTAATAGTTTATTTTTATCAATTAACAATGCAAAGTGAATGAACAGAAGAGAAATCGAAATCAAATCAATTTTTGGTGTGACCACTCTTTGCCTTCAAAACAACATCAGTTCTTTTAGATACCCTTGCACACAGTTTTTGAAGAAACTCGGCGGGTAGGTTGTTCCAACCATCTTGGAGATCTAACCACAAATATTCTGTCAATGTAGGCTGCCTCAAATCCTTCATTCTTTTCATATAATCCCAGACACACTCAATGGTGTTGAGATCAGTGGTCCGTGCGGGCCATACCAACATTTCCAGGACTCCTTGTTCTTCTTTATGCTGAAGATTGTTTCCATGTCAGAGGTTTGGCCTTTTGGCCACAATTCTTCCGTGTAGACTCCTTCAGGACAGTAGATGGGCATACCTGGGTCTCACAAGTTTCTGCCAGTTCTGAGCTGATGGCTCTGTTGGACATCTACTGATTGCAATGGAAAGTAAGCATAATGTGTTTTTCACCTGAGAAACTAAGTTTCCTTGGTCGACCATTGCGTCTAACAGTCCTCAACATTGCCCGTTTCTTTGTGCTTCTTCAAAAGGGCTTGAATAGCACATATTAAAACCCCAGTGCCTGAGAGAGACCTTGCTGATGTAGTATAACTACCTTTTGTCTTGTTTCTGTTCTCAGTCTTGCCATGGTGTATGACCTGTGACATGAAACTGTCTTAAACAACCTCACCTTGGTAGTAGAGTTTGACTGTTCCTCATCCATTTTAAGCCTCCTACACAGCTGTTACTGTTTCAGTTAATGACTGTGTTTCAACCTACATATGAAAATGATGATCCTTAGCACCTGTTTAGTATAATCCTACAAAATCCCTGACTTTGTTCAAGTGTGCCCATAAGAACTGATGCTGGTTTGAAGGTAAAGTGTAGTCACCCCAAATATTGATTGGATTTATGATTTTTCTTCTGTAAGCTCACTTTGCATTTTGTAAATAGAAAGATATAAGCAATTAGAATTTCTATTTGTGAAAGCATTCTTACATTACAGCATTTTTTTCACACCTGCCTAAAACTTTTGCACAGTACTGCTATCATTATCATTCGCTTAAATTTGGTTCTTTGACTCTTTTTTTTGTGTAATATGCCAAGTCACTGATGCAACAGACATGATTTTAAAGGATTTTATTTCTTAACAAAAAATCTTTTTTACTCTCCAATAAGTGACCTCTGATTTCTGCCTGAAAAATATGATGTCCAATAAATTGAAATTGAGCATAGATAAGTATTTTTCTTTACCATCTAATGCTCCAAAATTGCAGTGTATTATTCAATAGAGGGCAGCATGGTGGTTAGTTAAATGTTTCTGTTATAAATCATAGACTGAGAATGCATCATTTATCAGAATGGATGTATGCAGAAATTAATCTGATTGTATGACCAATGTGGCGGATGCCTGGGGCCCTTGCCCGGCTGGTTCTCCCCTCTGATGGAAGGACCAGGGGACAGGACATGTTTATTTCAATACCTCCCTTGGAGCATGCGAGGGAAATCACCCTGGATTACATCGGGGCCATGAGTTTGGAGCTTAGAAGCTCAACCCTGCTGGGGCCTGTTGCCACCACTTGAGGGCACCTGGAAAGTTCTAGAGCCCTGGATTGCAGTATGGCTGCCGGAAGACAATCGGAGAGCACCTGGAGCACTATTAAAGAGGCCACCTCACTCAGTTCGGAGAGCAAGAGTCGGGAGGTGGAAGATAAAGCTTGCTGGGAGAGGAGTGGAGGCGGCAGAGGAGAAAGAAAGAAGAGAGAGAGAGAGAGAGAGAGAAAGGAGCTGAGCAGTAGTGTTGTCCCTTCTAACTGTGTACTGTGCTCTGAAGTGGGGAGCAGGAAATAGAGCTGCCCCACAAGAAATAAACAGTGTTATTTTATACTTGTGTGTCTCTGAGGCTGTCTGTGTCCAGGTTTGGGGAGCTGTACATCCCCATGGCTTTCACACCAGGTACTGTATCTGCCCTGCAATAAAATGTCATCCCATCCAAGGATGTTTAATAATTTGTGCTGGATGCTCACTGCATCAGCTTCACTTCCCTGAAGGAAACATTAAGAAAGTGATTGGATGGATGGATTTCTCAGGTGGCTATAAGAAATAATCCACCTTAATAAAAGGATGTGTCTGAGTGTCTGTCCGGTGGATATGTATCTGTCATTCCAAAAGATGCACATCACAAACAGTTTTAGTAATGGAATGCATTGCATTTGTCATTACAATAGATGCCGCATCAGAATTATTAACACTGCTTTTGTGAATTCCATAGCAAATGGCATATAAGAGAGATATTTGCACCGCATGTGTCATTCCAACAGATGGTGCATCATAAACATTAACACTGCTTTAACGAATCCTTTACCAAATGGCAAATAACAGATACATACGATTGCATGGTGCATTGCAAATGTTAATGCAGAGGTCTATGTTGATTACTTAGATTTCAGCCTGTCCTAGATGAGTAGCACAGCTAGTGCAGTAATAATGCAGTAATGCAAAATTTCTGAAAGCACAGACTTTAGGTGAAATAAACAGCCAACATGCAAAAAATAAGGTTTTGATGAGAATTTCGCTGGATAATGTAAATGATCTTAAACTGAATGTCATTATGATAAGACAGATTTCAAATCCTTTTGAAATAGAAGCATGCACCTACAGGGCTCTATTGTAAAAGAAACCTGGCTAAAAGCCTTCTGTAACCAAGCTAAAGCTATAATGTCCATGGACTGATCCAACTGACTATCAAGTGCTTACTCTTGGGAATTGCACTAAAAATCTGACTAGGATACAGATGTGTTCTACCCCAGTTCAGGACATAAGAAGTAGTTATGAAGTGTCCTACACCCACCCCCAGTGAGGATTTGGAAGCTACATTTGAGGATGAATAATGTTCACACCTTTATAACACTCACACACACAAAGGCGTTTTATAGTTTTCTTGGACATCATAATCTTGTTTTGTAGTTTTCTGACACTAATGCTATGGATTCACCAAAATGATAATAATATTGAAAGTAGCAGGAGAATAAGAAGGAGGAAAACATACTAAGGTAGGATATTATGCTATGCTGCCAGTTATATTATTGTTGCCAGTTCACCACAGCATCACGAATAATACTGAAATGAGCACAGAGATGGAAAGACCAAGATATGCACAACAAATGAGAATAAAGCACAATAACAGGCATGCTTATTTAACAATGATTTATCCACAGAAGAATCCTGTTATGGCAGTAGGAAATACTTTGTAAAGTAACAGTTACACTGAAATTAGCCTTGGCTGTTCCTGCACTTCTTTTGAAGTCTCATTGACTTTTGCAGTGTTCCAGGTCATCTTGCAGTGTCGCATGCTCTCCATGATCCCCCCTCATCTTCTGTTTCTTATCTTCTATTTATCCAATGCCTCAAGTGTCCCCACCTACCTTTTTTGAACCTTCCCAGACTTGAGAAGTGCAATATGAATGTTCCAGGGGTTTGTGGAGTGCACATCTCAGCATACCCATGCGACATTTCACTGTCAATCACACATCCAGGGTAATATGCTGGCTACTATAATGCAGTTTACACCCATGACCACCTGTGTGTTACTGTTTGGATATCGTTTGCGATTCACATATGTATGCATATCCACACTTGGGGCAATGATCTTTATGGATGTGTTAATTTGCATGAATAAAGCTTGCTTTTACATTGCCTCACATGAAGTGTTCCGCTCTTGGGGTCTCTTAAATCCTGATGAAGTTAGGAATAGTTTCCTAATTTTATAAAATTAATAAAATGATTTTGGGCCTACTCCTAGGAGTAGGACCAAATTTGCATAACTCTCCATTTTATAGTACTATTTTCCTACTCTGAGATGCTTGATAAATATGGGCACAGGTCTTTAGATACAAGCATAAAAGTAAAACTCAAGAAATTCAGTAGGTGAAAGCCATCAACATGCATGGATCCTGACAATTAGATTAGCTGGTTATTTATTTAAATACGCTGCCTAAAAATATTCTGCACAACACAAAGTATTTCCGGACAAACAATTTAAAATTAAAAAGCTGACATAGCCTTCAGTTTCCAAACCCACACTAGAAATTGATGGATGGATGCAACAAAGAAAGCTGAAATGTTAAATTTTATTTAATGTGAATGACCTCAATCCAGCTCTATCCATTATTAATTTATTGGTATTTGTTAGCATTTTTTAAATTCAGTTTAGATTTTATTTTGTGGCAGGAAAGCTTTTTAAAGTGTTGTTTAATGGACTGGAAAAGCTGACTTGTTTGCTGATGTTTGAAAGGCAGAAGCAGAGGCCGTTTGGCTCTTAGAAATCAGAAAATGCATCTGGGACTAACAAGCCAATAAATGATTGCTGACCTCAAAGGCCATTCTTAAAACCGCACGGTAAACATTAAGGGCATTTTTTTTTCAATAATAAAACAGGGGAAGGTCAAAAATAATTCTATCTGTATAAGTCATATTTGACCCAGAGCGAGACCTTTTTCCGTTGTCACTTGCAGTTAGATAAAATATCTCATCCATATGGATGTGGTCACTAGCTTGTTTGGCTCTTGTATATTCACTCTTTTCATAAGATCTTTTCATGTGAGTATATTTTTGCAATTAGGAAAACAATAAGAAAGTTGAGAAAATGCAAATATGATGTTTAATCTACTTCTATTGACCAAGTTCTTTTCAAATGGTTAATGGTGTAAAGTGCCAAATCCAGGTCTATACATAGGTTATTTGCAAAATTCTTTATACAGATCTAATTATTTTTACCGTAAGTCATGTTCCATGGTATCAGGGAGCCTATGCTGACAGTACCAGTCCAGTGAGGGCCACTTACTGACGCCGCACCAAGATTTGTCAATTTAGAATCACCAGTCAAACTAACACCCACAGAAAAATGAAAATGTGCAAAGCCCACATAGACAGTAGTAAGGTGCACTTTGTGAACTCAGGGTGCTAGCACTGTGAAGCAGCAGTAGGAATCAATGCACCACCATATGTATAGTGTGACCACTAGGGGGTGATAATCAAACCAATAGGCGAGACCACTGAAATTCTCCTTTTTTTATCCCAGACATGCTGAGCATTTGATTGTTATCATTTTTGATCAATGCAACCTCACTAAATGTTAGTTAACAAAGTGATATTATTATTTCACAAATAAATGCCTCAGTGATATAGAAAATTGGGATTATCATTCAACCATTAGTAGAATGTGGCCTTTTCTTGAAATTAATCGCCTAACGTATCCTGACTCTCTAATAGAAAACCATGGCTGAACTGCTTCTTTTTGCTTTCCCATACCCTTTTATATTGCTTTTCCACCAACTGACCTTATGAAGCAGATCCATTTCTTTTACCCAGGCTCCTTGGAATTTTCAGTGACCTTTCTGGGTGTGTTCTGTCCAAGCCACTTCTGTCTTCCTAAAAAGAGAGAAGAACTGGCAGCAAGGTATCTGGATGTCTCCTGTGTTCCCTGCAGATGGAATGGCCGCACTGGCCTCTCTGTGTTTCACATTATATATACATACAGCGCTGAGTAAAAGATTGGGCAGCATGAAGTTGCTTGATAATTTGCTTTGTTTTCATAAGAGAGACCTCTAAAGAAATATAGAAAAGGGGATGTTTATCAGACCAAAATTCTCAGTGTAGCATTATTGAGTTTATGAAATAAAATGTAAAAAATGGGATGTGCAAAAGTTTGGGCACCCTTTTAATTGCATTAATTTGAAGACCTGTAGTCATTTAATTGATTTGATTAACTCATTAGACCTTAAACTACAAAGACAGATGCAACCAATCATGATAAAGGTTATTTAACATAGGTAATTGCTAGTTGTGCTTGTCCTTAGTTCTCTCTTAGAGAGTGGCAACATGGGAACCTTTAAAGAACTCCCTACCAACCTAAAAACAAAGATAATTCGTCATTATGAATTAGGAGAAGGGTACAAGAAATTATCACAAAGGTGTGGACTGTCTGTCTCCTCAGTCAGAAAAGTAGTTAGGAAATGGAAGGCCACAGGAACAGTCCTTGAGAAGGAAACACGTGGTAGGCCAAGAAAAATATCTGAAAAGTATAGCTGAAGGCTGGTTAGAATGGTCACAGACAAACCGCAGACCACCTTCAGAGAACTACAAGAACATCTGGCTGCTGATGGTGTCATTGCACATCTGTTCCATAGTCCAGCACACTTTGCACCGGGAACAGTTTGGTGGAAGGGTGATGCGCAAAAAGCCTTTTCTGAGGGCTCACCACAAGAAGAGTCACATCTGGACTAGCCAGAAACATTTTGGAAAAAATACTGTGGACAAATGAGACTAAGGTAGAGTTATTTGGTCAAAACCAGAGGCACTATGCATGGTGAAAAAACACACAGCATTCCAGGAGAAGAACTTGCTACCTACTGTAAAATTTGGTGGAGTGTCCATCATGTTATGGGGCTGTGTGGCTAGCACAGGTACTGGAAACCTTGCTAAAGTTGAGGGCTGCATGACTTCCTCCCAGTATCAGCAGATTCTTGAGAAAAATGATCAAGAGTCAGTCAAAGTTGAAGTTACGCTGGGTTGGATGTTTCAGCATGACAATGATCCAAAGAACCGTTCAAAATCTACCAAGGAATTCATGCAGAGGCACAAGTACAATGTTCTAGAATGGCCATCCCAGTCCCCAGACATGAACATCATTGAAAATGTATGGATAGATCTGAAGCAGGCTGTCCACACTCGGAAGCCATGAAACCTGACTAAACTGGAGGCATTTTGTATGGAAGAATGGCCCAAATACCACCAGCCAGAACTTGAAAAGTGCCTATAGGAAGTGTATATATATATATATATATATATATATATTCATTGCATTCGTAGTCTGTGTCACAATCTGATTGTATGGGTGGTTACCTACCAGGTAACGCTTGTGGTTGGTCAGCAAGTCAGCTTACATCCGCCACGGTGCCCTCATTTCAGTTGCGAGAAGCAGATCATAGAATGGTTGAAATAGTTTACTGTCAAATAATGCAAAGAGTACGCGACACATGTTTCGCCCTAATTCTCTCTATATATGTGTGTGTGTGTGCGTGTGTGTACGTGTGTGTGTGTATCTTGTATATAAACGTCAATGCATGAAAGTGTGTCTGTTTGTCCATCCCAGAAGTGAGAGGTGGAGTTGGGGTAAGGGCTCCATCTCTGAGGATACACAAGCGAGTCAGCATGTTGGCAAAATGAAACCTCAGAAGAAAGTCACTCGCTTAGCTGCTAATACAGAAGCGTGGTGAGCACATCAGCAAAACGAATCCTCCTAGAAGACAGACGCTCAGAGTAGTTCCTTTCAATTACCTGACATTTCTACATTTCAATTTTTTTTCTGATGATTTCAATAGTTTGTAGGACCCCAGGCTTTTTACAGCACGGGCTTACACAGCTAGTATATATATATTTCTCTGTGATATATAAGTCTGTGATACTTTTTGCATATTTGTAGCTGGAAATCCACAAAGAGAGAAAATTAATAAAGTATCGTAAAATAGTTTTTTATTCCTAAGCTTTCAACCCCTATCAGGAGTTATCATCAGAGGAAAATGATTAGACATACAGGAATCCAGGGCAATATATGGCAAAAAAGGAAGGGAGGGGAGTTGGATGGGTCATAAAGTCTTATTTATTATGTGGTTGTTCTTCTTTTCAAGCCTGCATATGCTGTGCTCATGTCCAAATGTCTGTTAATGGCATTTTCATTTGAGAGCCACGATTCAGTCAGCTCCCTGGCACTTTTAGTATTAGCCTTGAATTTTACTTGCACTGAGTCCCATTTAAATTTGTGTCTGGTTGAACTTGTAATGTGTAAATCAGAGACGGGGGGGTCCTTCCTATTAACAGCATTACAATGTTCCTGTATATGTGTTCCAAGTGTTTTTGGCGTTTATCCCACGTTTACAGCTGGGCATGAACCACTTTGTATGCTGTAAACCATGTTCTGCGTCTCTGCTGTCTCTTCTGCTAAAAGCTCCAACTCCCTTTTAAAAACTGAAAGCTTTCCACCTGTAGCAGAACGTACATGCCAATTCCCAGGCATTTGTGGTAATAAATTGCATTTCATTCTTCATTCCAACAGATGGTGTATTGAATGGTCCCCATAACCTAATAAAATAAATTTTAGGCAATAAAAAAAAGTAAAAAGACTGAGTAAAAGAGTAAAAACTAATCCAGCTGGAGCCCATTGCTGTATGATAGCTGATGGTACGACAGCAGGGCTTTCAAGCTGGGAGGTCAGTGTGAATTGTTTATAGCTGTTAACAGAAGTTGTTATTTATTTACACAAGATAGACTCCTGATGTTATATTTTTTATTGCATTGGGTGTGACGATGATGGAAAGGATTAGAAATGAGCACATTAGAGGGTCAGCTCAGATGGGACAAAGACAAAAACAGAGAGGCGAGATTGTGTAGATTTGGACATGTGCAGAGGAGATGTACTGGGTATATTTGGAAAAAAATGCTAATGATAGAGCTGCCAGGCAAGAGGAAAAGAAAAAGGCCTACGAGAAGGTTTATGGATGTGGTGAGAGAGAACATGCAGGTGATGGGTGCTAAAGAAGAAGATGTAGAGGACTGGAAGATATGGGAAAAGATGATCGGCTGTGGCAACCCGTGCATGGTAGCAGTCGAAAGAAGAAGAAGTAGAGTCCTGCTGTTATTTTAAGTAGTTATCATTTAGTGCTGCTATATCATATCTTCTCACCTAGACCTTGCTTATAATGACTTTTCTCCAGGTACTTTGATTTCCTCCACATCCCAAAGGTATGTGTAGTGGTGTGTGTGGTGCAATGGACTGACACTTCTCCTGGGTTAATTCCTGCTATGTGCTCAAGACTGCCTTGATAGGTTTCACCCTCACATAACCCTGAATTGTATCATACAAACTTGAAAATAGGCAGAATTGTACCTGAGGATTGTAACTTGTTTCCCCAGTGGGCATTTTAACTAAATTAATTCTTGATTTAACTAAAACTGGTGGCTTTGGGGACCACGGGAACTGAGCTTGGAAGCTCAAACCTACTGTATAGGAGCCACACCCAGAAGTGCTGGGGGGAAGAAGACCAGGAACACCTGGAGTGCTTCTGAGTGCGCAGCCGGTACTTCCGCCACACTGGGGAGTGCCGGCGGAAGCTAATCGGGAGGCACCTGGAGCACATCCGGGTGTGTATAAAAGGGACCGCCTCCCTCCATTCGATGGTTGGAGTCGGGTGGAAGAAGGACGGAAGTCGGAGGAGAGGAGTGGAGGCAGTCGGAAGAGTACAGGCATTGTATCATTACAAGAATAGTTCACATAACTTCAAGAATCAGGAATTTTGTACATTTGCAACAGTGCTACTATGGATATGATATGTGACTTTTCTGACTTGTTATAGAGGCATTATGTAAGATTGCTCCATGTAGAAATTTGGTGAAAAATTCTGTATAAATTGAGAGGTCAGCTATGGAAAAACTTGGTAACCTTTGTAGAGTACTTCTAATTTTTAAAGTTTAGCTTTTTACATTTTTAAAAGTTAAATGATAGAATCTAAAAGCTATGCATTTGCACTATTTTCAGTTAGAAATTGGGAAAACAAATACAATAACACCACTGCTCACTAAGAAACAACACTTTGGCCTTGCATTGTTCTTTCTGACTGGAATCTCATTTTAGAATTTATAATCAAGCATAAACACACATTAGATTACATTACAGACTGTCCAAACAATTTGTGCAATGCTGAAAATGTGGTGTATACCCTCCATCCATGACAATGCTGTCATGAAAATGAAGAGACAAAGCACTGATGCTACATGTTAAAAGAGTGCAAGTTGAAACTCCAATTCTTGTTAAACTCAAACACAAGGCAGCAATCCAGGGGTTGGGGAGAGCCTCCATTTTTTCAACCCATCTCATTTTTTTTTGTGTTGAGTACCAATAATTCAGTCCTGACAGTGCAGACACCCTTGAAGTTTCATGAATTCAGCAATGTAGGGATTTAAACAGCAACACCAGATGGTGCACAGTGGATGTACAGCCTGCGTATGGTCAAATCCATTAAAGCTTTTACTTTTTAAAAAAGGCATAAGATAGAGAATTAAAACAAAACATGAATTAATGTCATCACAGAAATAATGTGGTTCACTCATCCAGTATGTTAGCTATTAAATATGTCTGGGGTACAGTACTGTAAATACTGCTTTTAATGCTTATATTTTTACTTTTGACTTATGTAGAAATTAAGATGCACAGAGCTTTAAAGACTGTGATTTTGATGTGTCATTTGTATTTTATAAATACAAATAGTTTACCCTTAATCAACTATTTTGAAAAATTAAATTATATTGAATGCTTCCTAGAAACCATTCAGTCTTCTGATAGCTCTAATCTAAAATATGGGAAAAAACAACACAGGGAAACAAGGAGTTAAATTTCCTCCAGCCGGGTTTTCTTCTGCAGTTGGCTCTGCTGAGTTCAAAATTTATGGAGCACTCCATAAGTTATAAGATCACCCAACATTATTATAAGATATGATTTGATCTTCACAGCACTTTCAACACCCCTGTTGAGAGGAGATAACATTGATAAATAGCCATCAGCAGTAATCGATAAATCAAATCAGACTTCTTTCCAAACACTTTTTTTCTTTATCTGAAACAATTGCCCTTGAGGGAGAACATCTTATTATGAGAGCTTTTTTTTTTCTCCTCTTAAAAATATGTATTGTTGCTTTTGTTAATATTTTCAATAAATACCGGCAAAGTGGATACACTGGTTAAAAAAATATTTTCTTTTAGTTCTTGAAAGTCAAAAAAAAGACAGTACAATAAAGGTATAATGTAATTGGCTGTACAGTACTGACCAAAGATTTTTTTACAAGTATACTTTAGTCTTCTTTATAGGAAAAAAAAAAACAGAAGAAAATAATCTAGTATATTTCAATGGGCTACACTGTCCAGCTAACAGTAACCCCTACAAATACAGTATCTCAATACAATGTTATATATTTATATGCACGTGTTGTATATACTGTATACAGTATACAGCATATCTATATACTGTATATGTATATTTATATAAATATGTATGTGTATGTGTACAGTATTGAGAATACTACACTATGCATATTAATAAAATTTTGCGATAGATAGATAGATAGATAGATAGATAGATAGATAGATAGATAGATAGATAGATAGATAGATAGATAGATAGATAGATCATTTTTTGTGCATGGAGGAAATTTGGCTTTTTAGAGAAGCTCTTTAAATAAATAAATAAATACATACATACATACATACATACATAAATAAATAAATATACATACCCACACTATGGTCTGAGCACACAACAGAATGACTAAAAGGGAAGAAACTTTTAAAAAGAAATAAAACTTCTGTCCTGGCAGTTCCAGTCACAGTGAGGCATTATGCAGGCGTATTGCTGTTGGAATAAAGGAGCCCCAGTAGCATTTCTTGATGTACTTCTGGTTTCGGTTTTGCACTTAAAACTCCAAGGGGGGACCATAAACCTTGCTCTTCAATTTAATATTGCATATTATAGTTAGAAGGGAAAATACCTAATTCATTGGGCTGGCATGTAATGCCATTAAGTGGTTTCGAGCTTTCATTGGGTTTCATTGGGCTGGGAAGTTTTGCTGGACCTGGCACCCTTGCACATCAGCAGAGAGATGGATATTGTTCGGATATCCAGAGGGATTGTCTGGGTAAAGACTTCCTGAATTATGGTTTGAATGTCCTCAATACACATAAATATTTATCTTACATTATTTTACAGATTTTACTTTCCCTTTGTAGACCAGGTGGGGTAACCCATGATAACATATATAAAAGTACTGAATCAATGTTTCATGCTTTGACTTGTTTGCCTTGATGTAGGCAGGGATTTTGGGAATCAAAGGATTAGGGTATTATGGTGAAGAGAATCAATTCCAGCACTCTAGAAGATGAGACTACATATTAGCATTAGGAAAGCAAAAATTACAAATGTATTGAGTAATTCTAATCAAGCTCTAACCTTAACCAGCTTTGAAACGTCATATTAATAAAAGTATGTTCGTGAAGATAAAGCTGTGGATTTGATTGGCTTGATTTCTATAAAATGTTTACAATGTACAATGTACAATTTCATCTTTGTTACATTTGCCTATATTATGTATATTAAAGGCCCACTCTTAACCCCAGCTCCAATTGCACATTCAATTAACCTAGCTAATCCTCTAAGCAAATAAGAAAACCGCAAACTTTGCAGTGATTTGTGCAAACATTCTTCCGGAATGTCTTATGTAAAAAGGATACTGTTGCTAAAGAAAGGTGGCATAACTGCCATGTATAAAAGTGCAGATTATTACTTTTACCTCATCTTTTAGATTAAACATTTGCAATTCACATTTTACCTTGCTTATTTACATCTTCTTTTTACCCAACAGCATTGACTTAACAGACCTCACTGGCAACTATCTGGCAACTATTATTAACTTTTAGACATGACATTTAACAAGTTAATTTGATCCTTGATATTTATATTGGACTGAAGGCTCACACAACTAATATTTTACTTATAAGTTAGATATTATAAAATATAAATGAGACATGTACAATAAATATTTGCTTTATAACTTGTAAATTACAAATAAAAGTGAAATTAAAGTGAGAAATTTCTCATATAAGATGGATATTTGTAATTTAAACTTAACATTTGACATAGTACTGAGGCATTTGCCATCAAAGAAGTATATTTGCCATTTAAATTACCTATTTAAAATTTAATGTGGGTATATGTCATATAATTTAGGCATTTGCCATTTAAGTTAAATCTTTGCTATATATGCAAGACATTTGCCATTATAACTTGTATATTAGATGTACAACTGAAATATTTGCCATGTAAGATGAATATTTGAAATTTAACCTTGGTATTTAACATACCGTATAAGTGAAACTATTGTCATAAAAGCTGGATATTGGCTGTATAAACAAGACAACTGGGATTTAACATTTGCACTGAATATTTCATAGAAAGACATTTAGCATACAAGCAAGTCACTTGCATTTACAATTTTATATATTTATATCTAAATATATATTTAACTATAACTATCTATCTCAAGGATAAGTGTCTGTGTGTCCATCCGGTTGCTATGTCTCTGTCATTCCAAAAAGATGATGCTTCTCTAACATTAACACTGCTTTTACAAATTCCATACCAAATGGCATGGTGCTCTGCAAATGTTAACACTGAGGTCTATGTTGAATATTTAGATTTCAACTCATCTTAGACACATAGCATAGCTAGTATACATACAATTACTGTGGACAATTTATGTGCAACATATGGTACATATATTTTACATGATAGCGAACAGGTTGAGACATTCCTGTAAATCATCTTGCACATATGAAGTATGTTTTGTGAATAAATTGTTTCCGCCAATCAAATGTTAACATAATTTTGACTCACCCTGTACATACAGTATAGTGGACTATGTGAGGGCATTGCAGCACCCTATACCCCAGACACAACAGCACAGAAACAGATGCAAATAAATTGACTTAATGCCACAAATACCTTATACAGGTTTCTTTCTTCCATCAACAACTCCAGTGACACAACTCTTCCCTTCTCCACTCCTTCCAGGTGAACTTATTCTGACTACTCTCCCAACTCTGACTCTGACTCTGAAGCAGAGCAGCCTCCTTTACACCAGACCCAGGAGTACTTCCGGTACTATCACACTACATCCAGGAAGGACTTCTGGGTCAGACGGAACCTCCCTGTGACAGGAAAGCCAGTTCCTAGCAGCTACCCTTAGTGGCACATGAGGACCCCAACAGGGCTGCCAAACAAAATTACAATTCCCATGCAGCCCTCCGGGTATCTGAATGGGATGCACATCAGGGGGGTGTCATCTCCCAGTGTACTGGGAAAGCACCTGGCCCAGGCAAGCAATCTCCTCCTGTCCATTCATTATCATGGCCTCCCAATCAGGAAAAGTACCACTAAACAATCTATTTGGGATACCTGTCCAACCACATCCTTCCATTAAATAGGCCTCCCGGCCAGGTACAAAGCCATGCATCCTGCCCTGGATGTAGCCAACCAACCCATGTTGTCTATTACTATATTCTATGTATTATGTACTGTTTATATAAATATATCCATTGCTCTGTAGAGGAGTTCTACTATTACACCATTGACACCTTGTATTCTACACACTTTCTTTCTCCATTCCTAAATGAGGTAAGCATAGTGTAACTAGATATCTAAGGCTGGTTCCTGCCTTGTACCCAGTGATGATTGGAAAGGTTCTGGCTCCTCAAGGACATTAAATTGGAGTCAGAAAAACTTGTGTTTTTTCATATAGACAAAAAACAAGGATATGACATACCATAGTATTAAAACTAATATGGCAAATCTGTACCATCTTGCACTTAACCACTAATGGTGAGTCACTTGGTCTTTATTATGATATACGTTAACACAAACTTAATGGCAGGGAAAGCATGACCGTAATGGAAAGGCTGTATTCAGAAAGACACACAGTTCAGCAGTGGTGAGTTACAGTGACAGTGGCTGGTGGTTTGCAAAGTTGTGAAGGTGGGGGGGGGGGGGGGGGGGGGGGGGGGGATTGGGGAGCTGTGGTGATTGCCATCTTTTTTCAGAGGTGTTTTTTTTTTTTCAAAAGAGATCAGCTTTTCTAAGGCAACAGTGGCATTCAGGAACATTAGACTCATAATGGTTGCTTTTAAAAGACAGATTTAAGAGCACTTAGTGAATCATTTCTACGTGTTTTATTAGAAAGCTTCAGAGAGAAAGAGGGAAAGACAAAAGCAGAGAAGGTGTGTGTGGAGTACAAATTGAGAAAATGAACAATGAGAGAGTCTGAGCAGGAAGAGGAGATGCTGACATTTATTGCACCACAGCAAAGGGAGACAACAAAAGAAAAAGAGAAGTCATCTGCCCGTCTGCTCAGTAGCAGGGTAGGGGAAGTGGCAGTGAGCTAGAAGCCAATGAGGACTAAGAATAATGATACTTGAAAAATAAAACAAAGACCTCACACAGTTTTTATCAAATGTGTAACTTGAAATGGGTGACACCTTCACCTAAAAGAGAATATCCAAATTTAAAGTAGATGGCTTTTATTACAAGCTACACAAGAGATAGGTGATCCCAGTGACGTATACAAAGTGGCAATAAAGCAGTAAATGACAAAAGTTTATCTGTTTCTTGGGTATGCTGTTCCTTATTCAGCTTGTTAGGATGACATGCCTGTTGTACACTTAACATTGCCCCTCACTTTCTATGGCCTCTGTGGCTGCACTACTAATTCACCTTCCTCTTCTGTACTCTTCTATACAGTTAGTAACTATTTAACCTGGTTCCCAAAGTTTCATTTAAAAGAAACACTGCATCTTGAACCACCATATCATTTGATTCCCGTTTTCACGTCATCCAAATTCACAAGCTTCCTTGTAAACAATTATGAGGTTTTACTGGGGAGCACCATAAGCAAATGCAAACATACAACAATTCAACCTTAAAACCCTTACATCCCCTAATTAATCACTCCTGAACTAATCTGTTAAATAATAAATGATTTAATAACACAAAATTAGACAGCAATAAACAATGAAAGAATGCATTCAGAATAATACTATTAAAATCTAGTGGAAATAAGCAAAACTGGAAAGGAACTTAATATTGGGAAAAGAAGGGAAACATTATATTCTAATTAAATAAAAGTCACAAATTCTTACAGCTCTGGCAAAAGTAAAATAATGCAGAAAGAACAAAATTTGAAACCCCAAATTCAGAGCCTGAAGTCTAAGAACAAGAAACCTGTCAATTCAAAACTCTATGATCTGCTGACAAAATCACAAGCTGACACCAGAAAGACAGAAAGCAAGACCTCAAAGAAGTCTGGCACTTGAACACTTGAAAAGGGCTACAAGGCAATGCCTTATCAAAGAACAGAGTTTAAATTTGTCTTTGGAAAATGTTAGGCTGAAGGCTTAATGAAAAGTTTAAATTGCCCAGGAAAGGAAACAACAAGATTTAGAGGCAAACCAAGGGAGTGCTCCATAGCCAAGTGGTGGTCAATTACCAAAATAAGGTAGAAGGAATCAGTTATCAAAATCAGAACATAAAACAAAAAGAAAACAAAGACAAGAAGTTTAAAATATGTGTAATGTCCTTTCCTTAACAAATTTCTGACAAACTGCATCTTATTTGGCACATCCTAAAGACTTGGATGCAAAGTACTGCATGCCTCCATCTTAAATAGGTGAGACATGATGACATTATATGCAATGCAACTTCCTTATCACATAAATGGCAATAGGCACAGTATGAATAAACAATATGGCTGCCACCATGAAATTTGTTAAGAGAATGGCAACTCCCACAAAGAAAACACACAATATGGTGTCACAATGATGTCAATAAAATGTCAAAAATTATTAAGCATAAGAAAAATGTATCCTAAACACTAACTAATCATTGAATTAAATTCTTTTTTTTAAAAAAAAAAACATTTTATTGAATTTATTAAAAGCAAATAACATTCCAAACAAGCAAATCAAAATTTAAAAAAATAAGCACACATCAAATCAAGCCCCATCGATGAGAAAGAGAGCTAGGCCAACAAAGTAAGACTTTAATAGAAGGAAAATGTGGATATTTGTGTATGAGTATGTTCTACAATTGAATTTTCATCCTGCCAGGTTTTATAAACATTTTGCACAGATCCTCTAAGTGAGAATTTGATTTTTTCCAATTTCGGATAATATATAACATCAGTTACCCACTGACTTAAAAGAGGTGAGCTACGATTCCTCTATACTTTCACCTATCTGTTCCAGGTCAGTCTCTGGCAGGTCATACATTGAGCTTGAACTTGAACTTAATGCCAGTTAAGGCATGGATGAAGCTTTGGTTTTCTTTTCTATTTCTTACTGAGCCCTTTTTTTGCCACTCAGGTTTAAAAAATAGAGAAAAAATAGCACCACTGCTAACGGAGTTCAGCTTCATACCTCCATCTTCTGAAACGGACGAGACAAACTTCATTGAATACAATTCTTAAATGACTGTGGTACAATTAGCAGCGGTACCTAAGTATGAATGGGCGGCATGGTGGCTCAGTGGATGCGCTGCTGGCTTGCAGTAAGGAGACCTGGGTTTGCTTCCCGGGTCCTCCCTGTGTGGAGTTTGCATGTTCTCCCCGTGTCTGCGTGGGTTTCCTCCCACACTCCAAAGACATACAGGTTAGGTGTCCTAAATTGCCCCTAGTGTGTGCTTGGTGTGTGTGTGTGTGTGTGTGTGCATTGCTGTGGGCTGGCGCCCAACCCGGGTTTTGTTCCTGCCTTTCACCTTGTGTTGGCTGGGATTGGCTCCAGCAGACCACTGTAACCCTGTGTTAGGATATAGCGGATTGGATAATGACTGACTGACCTGAGTATGAGTTGGAATTGGAGGCTCAAACACCAGGCAGTAGTCTCAAATAATTAAGAAGTAAAATATTCAACCGAACCAGGACCAGGCACTCACAACCCTTCTTGGATTATTTCAGCTCTATAGAAAGTCACCTTTATCTTATATTTGAAGAATATGGGTTAATGTCTTGTAAAAAATTTTACTGACTGGAAGAAGTCAGAGAAAGTCATTTTTAAAGTGAAAAGACTTGGAGAAAAGGCGTAGTTTAAGAAATGAGATATAGGTCAAAACCAGAAATCAGAAACATGATGAATAGAACCTAAACTGCTAATCAGTAATCAAATTCAAAAAGAAATATGGAAGAAGTCAAGTACCAAAAGAAACATGAAGATAGCATGCAGAAAGTAGTTTCAGCTATGATTCCCACTGTGGATAGAGTTCAAATTCTTGTTTAATGTCTGTTTTGTTAAATGTTGATTCTTTGGTTTAAGTTAATATTGTTATTTACCTTAGCTTTTTACTTCCACCTCCATAACATATCCAGGGTTTGTTCATTCCTCTCCTTTTCTAATGCTGAGAAACTTGTCCATGCGTTTATCACATCCTGCATCAATTATTGTAACTCACTACTGGCAGAAGCCGTTTCTAATCTTTTACCACACCTTCAGTTGATTCAAAACTCTGCTGTAAGAGTCCTTACACAAACCAGCAACAGTGAGCACATCACACCCATCCTGCTTCACCTTCATTGGCTCCCTGTGTCTTACAGGATTGAATTTAAAATTCTATTATTAACCTACAAAGCTTTAAATGGCCTTACACCGGACTAAATCAGTGACCTTCTCCATCACTCCTTTTTGTCCGTTAAAGTCCTCTGATTCTGCCAATCTTGTTGTGCCCTACACTAACCTGTACTCTATCAGCTGACTCAATTAATTCTTTTAAAAACAACTTAAAACCCATCTGCTCAGGAAGGCTTTTATCCTCACCTAACATTCTGCCCTTCCTTTCAGTTTACCTCTCTGTCCAGATGCTCAGGATAATTTGTGTGTGTGTTACATCACAAATTATGTTATTTGTTCAGGCTTTCCTTCTAGTATTGAATTTAGTTTTTTACTCTGGTTTATTGACTTTTTTTATTTAATATTTTGATATATCCTGTGTTTATCTGTTTAAGTGTTTAATGCAGAAAATATTTGTATCCACAGCTACATATACCCTGCAGTTCTTTCTTGTGAAATGCCTTGATCATTGGAAAGGCGTTATATAAGTAAAATGTATTATTGTTATTATTACTATTATTATTTATGTAACTGTTGATGTGTTTATTTTGTGTTGTGGGTGGTTCCCCAAGAGGCATGACCACCTAGATAGAACTTTAGAACTTTATTTGTCCCTAAGGGGAAATCTGACTTTTTGCAGAAGCTTTTTAAATAAATAAACCAATAAATAAACCAATAAATAAATAAATATGCACATACACTTTGTTCTGAACACACACCAGAATGACTATAAAGCAAAAGACTTGTGAGTGTTTTTTTGTCTCAGCTTAAGTGTATTGTGTTTCCTGGATTTTTGACCTTCTGCTCAGTGTTTTGACCTTGCCTTGGATTACTGTATTGAGACTTTGTTTGCCCTGGATTGCCTTTTTTATGTTCCACCGAGCTTCATGTTATTGCAGAACATTTTTGTTGAAAATTAATTTTCATTTTATAAAGATTCTACATGGCCCTCTGTGTTTCTAGCCAGGGTTTTTGACAGGATTTCCCCCTCCAGTGGGCATTTTTGGAACTTTACGCTACTTATGTGCTTTGGAATACTTGAGTGACACAACAGTAGTAGTTTTTATCAAGTCTCACATACTGAGGAATGACTCGGTTGACCTTTACTCCAACAAAATAAAATGGGTTTGCGACTAATGTTAAAAGAATAAAAGAAAAAATCTAATGTCAAAAATATTTTTTCTATGTTTGAAACCCCCCAAAAAACATGTGCAATATAATTTGCATAACAGAATCTAGGACAAAATTAATGAATAACGTCAATCATGACAGAAACAAATTCACTGACTTTTTACCTTGGTGCTGTGTAGTGTATAGAGGAAAATGAAGAGTGCTGTGTAATTTGTCCATGGCACCTTGCGTTTCCTGCCATTCTTATATTCTTTGCTTCTTTATTTTATATTCAAAACATTCTCAAAGCTACTTAATGCAAATCAGGGTCTGAGGAGACCAGAGTCTACCCTAACAGCTTGAAGCACAACCACCTTTAATCAGGTCTTTCTCCAGTAAGGCTTATGCTTCCCATGTGCCCATCATGTTTTTGTGAATTATATTTGAAAGTATTATTATTATTTGTTTTATAATACTGGGATATATTGCTTCCCATAAGCAACTATGAGAACAAAGGAAAGGTGGTATTTTGAAAATTAACAGGTAATAGCGAGGTATTATTATCCATCTAGATGCACTTCATTATAACCAAAACATTTAAGAACATTTCCTCTTCTAAAGCCCCACTGAATTCAGAGCTTACTGGTAAAGTGATTAGTTGAGGCCACTACTGGGAAAAATCCTTATAGCTGGCAACCATTATATTGCTGAGCTCCCCATGTTCCCTGCTCTAAATGGGTAAGGCTTTGCATTCTGTGTATCCATTTAATGATGCTTTCTTGTGTGTTTCAGTGCAGACACACAAAAGAAATAAAATTCATTTGGTTTAACTCCCCTGGTTAGCCTCATTTTTTTTTTTTGGCTAAAAGCCTGTTGCCAGCTGCTTGCTGGATATTTTACCAATGTGTACCCAAAGAACAGAAATCTGTTTGGGAGAATGATCATTTGTTAGTGGTCTTATCTTATCTTGGCTCCCAGGCTTGAGAGGCATTTTTTTATTTTTCATTCTATCAGGGCTGTAGCGAATAGATTAGTACAGTTGGATGAGAATGGAGGCAGAGAATAGGGAGGAAGGGAGGGCAGCTGAAGCAGACGATGATGGTCTCTGCACAGCAGTAGCGCAAGGTGGCCCAAACTGAATTGGCCACAGTGTGACTTGCAGGAGGCGTGTGCAGTGAGCCAGGCTGGAGCTGTAGGGGCGAGAGTCCCATTTCAGGTGGCAGGGCTCCAGGCAGTCAGGTGTCAAAATAGCTGTCAGCAGAGCAGAACTGGAGCGTTTAAGTGGCAACGGCAAATCCACAAGAGTGCCTCTTACCTGACACACTGTACATTTACAAGAGGAGGACAGCGGCCGCTTCAGGCTGCTTCTCATTTCACCTCAGTGCACATCGAATCAGCTTGAACCAAGGCAGACATTTATCAAGGCAACAGTTGTGCTAAAGTGCTGGAGCATTACAAACCTACCCATCATGCCATGCTCTCACTTAAAAAAGCTTTCAGCATAGAAATAGGGTTCTTTCATTTGTTGAAGCTTGTATTTATGGATGCTTGTTTTTTTATGAGTTGTCTGCTGTCTCTTTACTTATACTTAGAAAGTTAGAAAGAAATCTGTTGTTGTTAAAATTCAGTGCATGTTTTTCTGAGGAAGGTTTGTAAAAGAATTTTGCATGCAGCATTTCAGAAAAGGTAAATACGTTCTGTAGTTCAATTTGTTTTAATGGAAGTCTGAAATATTGTTATGTCATTTAACTTTAAAAACCTTAAGCTGAGTTTACATTGGCATTTTAATGTAATGTTTTCATTTTCAATTAAAAAATAATCAATCCAATGCTGGCTACACAGAAATCAACTCTGGAGGAGGTGCCAGTCCATAGGTGGGTACACACGCT
This sequence comes from Erpetoichthys calabaricus, assembly GCF_900747795.2. Classification (NCBI taxonomy): domain Eukaryota; kingdom Metazoa; phylum Chordata; class Cladistia; order Polypteriformes; family Polypteridae; genus Erpetoichthys; species Erpetoichthys calabaricus. The sequence goes on from NC_041395.2 coordinate 173,494,745, forward strand.
CACTTTAGGACACTTTTGAGTCTTCCTAGGAAATATGCCTCTTGACAATAGAATATAGATTAATTAAAAGGTTTATGGTTCAGTCTAACCATGCTTGGTTTTGAGATGCAGGAAGTGGGCTGGAATTAAAAATTAGTGTCCTAGAGTTTTCAAGCAGCAGCTTTAAGCACCATGTCACTGCATTTTCCATCTCAGTGGAATTTTGCAAATATAATAAATCATTTTATGGAAGTCTGCAGTTACAACACAACCCTCCCAAACCTATTTAATCCTATTTAGGGACTTGTCAGGCAACAACAGGCCTAAGATAGTTTTCAGCCCCATCATAGATTACACCCGCACATGCACCCACATTCACAGAGTTGGAATCGCAAATTAACCCAACCCTGCACGTCTATGATGACATGCATGTCTATATTCATTCTTCCCTCAATTCTGACTAGTGTCTGTGTACCTGCCACTGAAAAGCACCTCCACAGCTTAAAGCTGTATCGTTATTCTTCACCATAGCAATTGTATTAGGCAGGTACTGAGCAGTGCCTGGTATTCACCAGTCATAGTACTTGCAGTTCTACCCAAAGAGTTCAATTTTTTGCCTCATCAGATCTGATAATCTTTTTCTTCATGTTCTCAGAGTCCGTAAAATACCTTTTGACAAAGTCTACCATAAAGGCTTGATTGCTCCCAAGATAGTTGTTTTTCTGATAGGTTCTCCTATCTCAGCAAAAGACTTCTGAAGCTCTGTTAGAGTGACCATTGGGTTCTCAGCCACCTCCCTGACCATGGTTCTTCTTGCCAGGTTACTTAAGATTGGCTCAAATGAAAACTCTGGGAAGACATCTGGAGGTTCCAACTGTTTTCCATATTACATCTATCAAGGCTTTTTGGGAAGGCTCAAAGCTTTAGTAATAGTTTTACACTTTGCCCTGATTTGTGCCTTAGCACAATTTGATCATAGAGGTCTAAAGAAAGCTCCTTGGACTTACTTCATGGCTTGATTTTTGTCCTGACATGGAGTGTGAATTGTGGGATTGTATATATAGAGGTGTGTGACTTTCTAAATGATGTCCAATCAATTTGGTTTGCCACAGGATGACTCCGAATCAAGTTCCATATAGATCTCCGGAAGAATTAATGCAAACAGGATACACCTGACCACAATTTGGAGTGCCAGATCAAAGTGTCTGAATACTTAATCTGAATGAGAGTTTTCAGTTTTTTATTTTTAATAAACATGAAAACCTTTCTGAAATCATATTTTCATTTCATCATTATAAGTTATAGAGAGTAGATTGATAGGCAACAATGGAAAATTTATACACTTAAAACTGAATCTACAGCACAATAAAATGTGCAGAAAATGAAGGTGTCTAAAAACTTTCTGAATCCATCTATATAATAATCTTACTACAATTTAATCCAATTTTGAGTCATAGGGGACTGGAGCCTATCTCAGCAACATCAGAAGTAAGGTAGGGACCAGCCAAACACGGATTGGGATACCAGTCCATGAAAGAATCATCTCACACTCATTATAGGAATTAGTTATTAGCCTAATACACACATCTTTGGGATGCTGGAGGAAAACCAGAATACACAGAGAAACACCCAGGCCAACGCAGGACAAAATGCAAAGTCCACACTGACAATAGTGAGGTAAAGAATTCAAATCTAGGGAGCTGGATTTGTCAACAGTACCACTATCTACTGCACATCTGTACTGTCCTATGATGATGATGATTATTATAGACTATCCCTGTCACTTTATTTCTCAATTAGTACTCAACTGAAGATCTGAGGTAAATTCACATTTTTTAAAGATGTGTGGACTATATTTTCTATGACAGTGATAAGCAATCCATTTTTATTTCACTTGTTTTCCTATATAGAGATCTATATGTCTTTGAAGTCCTTTTATACATTTCCTGAGATTGCATACCATGTTAGGACTACTCTTCTCTATGTGTTCTACATTCTTTACATTTTATGTTTCATTACCTAAAATCAAAGTATAACTCTGAAGAACTTTTTTTAAAGCAAGAGTATAGAACAAAAGGCATTTATAATAATGTGCATAATGACCATATACACATGTAACTTTTGGCATTTACTACTACTACTAATAATAATAATAACAAAGAAGTACTATTTATGAATTATACCATTTATTGATTAAAGGACACAAAAGCATTTCATTGGCTTGTTAAGGTACAGTGTTAATCACAGATGATGATGCTTTTAAGTTAGTATATATTTTTTCCTTAGATAGATAGATAGATAGATAGATAGATAGATAGATAGATAGATAGATAGATAGATAGATAGATAGATAGATAGATAGATAGATAGATAGATAGATAGATAGATAGATAGATAGATAGATAGATAGATAGATAGATAGATAGATAGATAACATAAGTACTTTGGTGTCAGCCATCTGGTTCTTCACAGATGAGCGAGTCCTTCTGCACGCAGGGAACATGCCTCTTGACTATGAACAATAGATGAATGAACAGATTTCTGGTTCTCTAGTGGCAACACTTTTGAGTTGAAACTTGACGTGCCTAATGAAGAAGTAATCTTCTCACTTTCTGTCTCTTTAATCCTGATGGTTTTACGAGATGAACTTCATTAATCCTCTTATATTCCATTGCAATATTGTTCATACAAATTTTATCAGAAATTAGTTTTCTGATTATAACATCTAATTCTTCTAAACCATAGAAAATGTTTTTTTTTCCTAGTAGATTTTTTTTCCTTCTTTTTAGACATGATATGCTGCAAACACTGTAGTTTCTGGGGCTGTGGAAACTGAAGTCCTTAGTGTTGCACATAACATCACACTCTGTCTGAAAAAAGGTATGAAAATAAAACACCAGTTAATCATTAATTGTAATCCATGCCAGTGGGTAGCACAGTCTTTTATGAGTAGCCTGTGGTTCAAGACATACCCTCCAGCTTCACCATCTAGTGGTGCCACAGCAGGGGAGGAATTCTGAATTTTGCACAAATAGCAGAGGATAAATGAGCGGGTACAGGGAGAGATAGAGAGCACGAGAGAAATAGCAAGAAAAAGAGAGACCCCCTCCATGCGTCTCTACTGAACTGAAAAGATAAAAGAGCTCTTCTGCACCCCTAGTTCTTAGCTGCTGAACTGAGGCACAAAGGAGCTGGGAAAATCCTTGAAAGAGCAAAAAAAGAAAAAATGTGATTCAATAATTATCTATCTATCTATCTATCTATCTATCTATCTATCTATCTATCTATCTATCTATCTATCTATCTATCTATCTATCTATCTATCTATCTATCTATCTATCTATCTATCTATCTTCTAAACTCACTATTTACATGTACATTATCTTATATATTCATCTTTCTTTAATTCTGCATTATCTGGTTTCTCCCAAATTACAAAGATGTCTTTTTAAGTTAAATAACCAAAACTTTAAATGTACTTGGTATGGGTGTTTAAAGGTGTTTAACTAATGTTCCGTCATTGCCTTGCTCTTTGTGTTGCACAATAGACTATGGCTCCCTTCAGTCTTGTAACGGATACCATGCATAGCATATGCAGTATATAGTAATGCAATATGTAATTTATATACTTTAAAAGACACCCAATACTATTTCTCCACACCTTTAAAAATACCAACATATTTGGAAATCAAAATAAATGCTTCCTTTCTGCACATATGCTGCCAGACCTTGTTTCTGAATGTTTCCAAGACAATTTTGCCTTCTACAGACACTCCTGAAAAGCTTATTGTCTTTTTATACCATTTCAAAGATGTTCCTCTATGTCTACATTTCAAACATTGTTTTCTTTCTTCTTTCGCAATGCCCAGATCTCTATAGCATATGATGCTTTGCTCCACCATATCACCTGAAATATCTTTTTTGCCTTAGTCTTGACTTCATGACTACTGTTGTTTGAAATATGTAAACCTATGCTAGTTAATAAAACTACTTCATTTCTACCTTTCCTATCTGTGGTGCAAGTGAAATCAAACTGATACCTTTCAAGTATGGCTAATGTCTTTTGATCCCTTCTCTTTTAGCTATAATTCCTGGAATGCCCTTCCATCTGTTTTCTATCTTTTCTTTAATAGGGTCTCCTCAAATAACAGTGTCCTTTCTGCCTTTCCTGTCTTTACTTAAGAATGCTGTTGCTTTTCTCATGTTATTTTATACTATTTATATTATACTTATTAAACAAGATGGTACAGCAATCTCTAACAGCAGCTAACCCATATTTCCATAACTGCAGGTCTCTCCAGTAAAGTATGAACCATTCTTAGCCTGTATCCTGTAAACTCCCTTTTGTCCTGTCTGTCTTTAATACTGCAGTGCCAACTTGGCTCCATTTTTCCTCTCTTTCACATAACATGGAACAGGCCTGCATCTATGCAATATTCTAACTCCTTGCTGCCTACCTGGAAGTAGAAAAAAAACTTTTTTGGGTCCATCTCCATTTCTAGTGTTCTCAGAGTAGATGCTTTTAGATCAATTCATGGTACCTCATCTGTCTTTTTATTTATTATATTTGTTAAATGAGAAGATACAGCAACTAAATACAGCAGCTAAACCCATAATTACAGATCACACCAGTAAACTGTTGACCATTCCTGGTTCATATCCAATCAATTTCCTTTTTCTAGCTTTTTCTCTTCCCAGCACCACCATATATACAGTACATACATATATATATATATGTAAAAGCGATATCTTGAAATATATAAACATGGAATACACAAGACCTCTGGTATCTGCCACCAAGGTGTTAGCAGGTGATCCTTTAAGTCCCATAAGTTGCAAGGTGGGGCCTACCTGGATTGGAATTGTTTTTCTAGTACATTCCACAGATGCTCAAACAGATTGAGAGCTGGAGAATTTGGAGGCCAAGACAACACCTTAAACACATTCCTCAAGCCATTCCTGAACAATTTTTGCAGTGTGCCAGGTTGCATTATCCTGCTGAAAGATGCCACTACCATCAGGGAATACTGCTGCCATGAAGGGGTGTATGTAGTCTGTAGCAACCTTTGGATAGGTGGTACATGTCAAAGTAACATCCACATGAATGGAAGAACCCAAGGTTTCCCAGCAGAATATTGTCCAGAGCATCACACTGCCTCTGCCAGCTTGCCTTCTTCCTATGGTGCATCCTGTTGCCATCTCTTCCAAAGGTAAATGATGCACACACACCCGGCCACCCACATGATCTTAAAGAAAATGTGATTCATCAGACCAGGCCACCTTCTTCCATTTCTCCATGGTCCAGTTCTGAAGCTCATGGGCCCATTGTAGGCAGTGTTGGTGGAAGACAGAGGTCAGCATGGGCACACTGAAATTATGGGTAGACACAGACCCATAAGAAGCAAGTTGCAAAACAATATGTAATCTGACACCTTTCTCTCATGGTCAGCATTAAGTTTCAGCAATTTGTGCTACATTAGCTCTTTTGTGGGATTGGACCAGACGGGCTAGACTTTACTCGCCAAGCTCATCAATGATTCTTAGAATCCGATGATGCTCTCATTGGTTTACTAGTTGTCCTTCCTTGTATCACTTTTGATACACATACTGGGAACACCCTACAAGACCTGTGTTTTGGGGATGCTCTGACCCAGTTGTGTAGCCATCACAATTTGGCCCTTGTCAAAGTCACTCAGATCCTTAGGCTTGCCCATTTTTCCTGCTTCCAACACATCATTTTCAAGAATTGACTGTTGACTTGCTGACAATATATCTCACCCTTTGACAGGTGACATTGTGATGAGATAATCAATATTAGATTCACCTGTCAGTGGTTTTAATATTGTGGCTGATCGATGTATATAAAATACATCTAAATAACATTTTTGTGTCTTGTTTTAATTCAGTTTAGGGTCTTGGGGTATGAGAACATATCTCAGCAAAATCAGATGTAAGACAGGAGTAAAACAGAGACAGCTCCAACCCATCACAAGTCCTTCTCACACACAAACGTTTTTTGGAGTATAGAATGAAAACCAGAGACATCGACCCCACATAGAAATGGGAACAGAAGAAGTGGAAGTAGAAGAAAGATACTATATATGTAGAGGAGCTTTATTTAAGTTTTGTTTGCTTTGTAAAACACCTTAGTTAAAAGTGCTACACAGAAAAGTGATTCTCCTACTCTCTTGTTTCCATTAAATAATGAAGGTTGCTGGCAGAGCTGAGTGGGTAATGTGCTTTTATCCGCAAGAAGGTTTAATTAATATTGTTTTTATTTTTATTTTTTATTTTCTTTGGTACAGAAGAGTTTGGACATTTTTTTAAAATAATTGACAAATGTTAGGCTATTTAAGTGTATCTGTCTGAATATGACTGACATTAGAGGCAGATAGAAACAGACCAACATTGCGAGACAGCAAGAGCTTCAGGATGCATTGCACAGAATTCCCTCTGGACAGCCTGGCACTCTGCCAGATACAAAATATTGGCTTAGCCAGCAGAGTTCCTTAACACCTGTAGTATTAGTGAGTTTTCATTTAGTCAGCTAAACAAAGAGGTCTTTTTTTCACCCAAATTGACATTTTGGATTTATTTTGTAGCTGATTTAAATAATTGCCAGTTGGCAAAAAATAGCACCTATTTTAAAATGTAGGGGAGTTCCACAGAAATTAAATTTGATTGTGCATGATGCTTGGAAATGCAGGAGCCAGGTAAACTTTAAAATAAATGTTCAGATTCCACTGATTGTAAAGAAGCGTTAGGTGTAATTGTTATTTCATTACAACATGCCGACAGAGCTGAAGCATTGAGACAGTTCCTGTGGTGAAGCCCTAATGAATCCGGCATCTACTCTGTGCAGTTTTAAAAAGGTTGAATTGCTTGCATTTTTCCTGTCAAAAATTTTTTGCACAGCAATTCATAAGGAAACCACACCTAAATATAGAGTAAAAATGAAACATAAACGAAAGCTTGTATGTACCAAGATGATTAAAGGTGTCATCCTCCAGTGAGACTCAGCAGCCTCTCATCACTAGATATTTATCTGTCTTTTATTGAGCAGCTTTTTTTTTGCTGCTCCCAATGGCCATATAGAGTACAAGGCTAAGTAACTCTTCCAAGTAATGATGTTTTATTTACTGCTGGTGGTTAGCATCTACTAGTAAATTAAAAACAAAACTCCTTTAAAATGGCCATGCTTACCTAATATTTGTGTATTCATTATGAGATTTACACAATGTACAAGAGCCATCCACTAGAGGTTACGCCCCTTCAAATATAAATAGCAAAAATAAATTCAAATATTCAAGATAAAAAAAACTTATTTCAACACAGCAAAATGAGTAATTACCAAAAGAATTACATAAGTACACACCAAATAAATCTCTGTTTGCCTCCTTGGATTAATCAGACCAAGGATATACCCTCACTTAAAGGTCCAGTACCCGTCACATATCCATCATCATAACAATATAGATTTGCATGTCTATTCTTATTCTCTTTCAATGCTTCTTGGTTGCAGTGCCTCCTTTTTCTTCATTTTACATTAAATCCTCCAACTTGTCTGTATGGGGCTGCCCATTTAAACTTTACCTGTGGTTCACTTCCAGAGTCAGTGGTACCTGCTAATTATGCAAACCATTGAGTCCACTAGGTAATGTTCTGCACCTAAATGGTTGCTAAAATGGTTCCTGGACCATCACATCCTTGGTTTACCATGAGTCCCAAGCTAAAAAAGAGGACACAAAAATAAAAAAAAAAACCTTCGATCAGAGATGGGGGAATGGTGTGATCTCCCTTGGAGTATCACTCCATTAAAGTGAGGGGGGTGAGCGTTTGTAATTATTCCCATAATGTGTTTGGCAGACCATTTCAGAACCACTTATCTATGGCATGTTTATTATGAATCTGATTGGAAATACTTTCAAAAGAGAAGCTGAACTGAAAAAAGTAAACCTGGCTGGGAATGATGGGTTGCAGTGTGAAAAACACTGAGAAACTAACAGTTTTGTAAAATCTGCCTGGACAGCTGGATGGGCTCCTAAAACTTGGAGAACCATACCTTTACCTCCCCATGCCTTAGGCAGCAAGGCTCCAGTACTTTCCCCCACTGCTAATTATCAGCTTGATTTTAATTGTAAGCATCCCTGGACACCTTCAACTACTGTACCACCCCCTCAATTGTGCACCAGGCCCTGTACTTCAGACTTTTCACCACTGACTATGAACTGATGCAATTATGTCATGAACAACATTCCATGGCTTCTGCCGTGCCAAGATGAAGTGCCCCTTTGATCTTTCTCTTTTTTATCTTGTGGTATGGCTTTTTTCTCATCCTGACAAGAAACATATCATATCATATCTCAGTAGTCTGTAGGACCTTAGATAGTGTCTTTATTCATGAAGTCCTTTCATTGCTTAGGAGGCGGGTAGCATCCTAGTCAGCTTCTTTCCAGATGTACATCAAACAAGGTAACTGGGCAGCAGCATCTCTCCAGGACAGAAAATTCAGAGAGTACAAAGGAAAGTGCTTCTTAATCTAAATCCAGATTAACATTTCATAGAATATTCTTATACATCTATTCACTGCTTTTTCTGAGCTGATTAAAAATATTGTCCCATGTACGTTAATTTTAAGTAAGCATAAGAGAAGTCTGTATTGATTTGTTGTTATAAATATAAAAAATTGTGCCAAAGTAAAAGCAACATATATTTTTGAATAGATGGATAGATACAAGAGGAAACTCTATCTATCTATCTATCTATCTATCTATCTATCTATCTATCTATCTATCTATCTATCTATCTATCTATCTATCTATCTATCTATCTATCTATCTATCTATCTGTGATGTATATCAAGATGTAAATATTTCAGTTTTTGGAAAGAAGAATTAGAAGATAACACTCGGTATCTTTCTCTGCACATACCAGCTGAGTGTTAACTTGCACCGGCATTTGGCACAAAAATTCAAAACTGCTATGCCTAAAAAAAGGCTTATACTCACCACTTCAAAAAATATTTCATTATTTCATAAAAGAATTGCATTATTTCTCAAAAGTATTGTGTTGTTTCACAAATATATTTGAGTTGTTTTGTAAAATTATTGCATTATTTTGCAAAGATATTTCCTGCTTACTGCTGGTAGAGTTACACACACATGTTTTTTTCTTTTAGTGACAAGTACAGAAATACTTGGCACGTGCATATCTGATAATCAAGTGACAAGAACCAAACCACCGTTATACATTTCTGTTTTAATCAGCTTGTTTGGCATATATTTTTAATGATAGTGAAACACTGTTACAGAGGTAACATTTCTTCCTTACAGACCCAAGACCTCAGGTCTGATTTCTAGCATGGTTAGGGTCTATATGAAGCTTGCACATTCTCTCCATGTTCTGCCATGATGGAAATTGAAAAGCAGACCACAGAGACAAATTAAATTTAGACACAACTGGGAAAGAAAATTTGTCAAAGGGAATATGAAGGTCAGATCTTGGAAGTCAAAATACTGGCAACAAGACATTGACTAAGAAAGAGTGAGGGAAAAAAACAAGCAAGGAGTTCATTTTCAATATTTCATGAACAAGAACTTTAGCAAGCAAGCATTCTACTAGTAATTATCTACAATCCTATCTACAATAGCAATGTGACATAAGCCTTTATAACCATCATAGTTTTGATCCATCATTGTATAAATTCTGAAGTCCTGCCCCCATTAACTAATTGTCACGTCCGAACAATGACACTGCAAAACGGTGGCAACCAACAAAAGACAAAATAGCATTGCAGTAATACCAAAACATAATGAAAATTAAGAATAACTTGTATTAGTTATTAATCTTAGACACATGCAAATTATAAATTCTAGTTCTCTATGTTCCAAACACCTCACCCCCCTGAAACCATTTTCAAAACCCAGAAGAAAAATTAATTTGCATAAAAATTAATTTTGACTCTCTCACAAATCACAAAACTCCATGTGTTTTGTAAGATTGCCTATTATATGACTGTTGGAAATGTGTCATTAATCCCTTTAAGTTACAAAAATATTTTATTTCTCCATGACGTGTGGAGTAAACTACATATCATATATTAATACACAAAACAAATTAGCAAATAACACAATTCAAATTATTTTTTGTATGGCGGGAATACGATTCTGTAGAAATCTGCCTTCTTTAGCAATAAAGTAAATAAGAGGGTATCACAGTCCAATGTGGTCATTTAGTGTAATCTACCACAAGATCCCAGAAGTATAATAAGATAGTGTGAACGATGTGTTTTATAAGACAGGAGACAATTTATAAAAGAGCACTTTATTTCTCCCTTTACCACTTGTCCTTTAGACTGTGTTTTGCCTTTCAGATGTTGCTAGTTTTAATAGTTTTAGGTAAGGCATAATTTTTCAATAGTATGGAATCCTGCAATTCAGTCTTTGATGGTAATAGGCAGTTACACTTACTATTCAGGAAAGCTGCAAGGGTTCATTATGTACTGTGATATGACAACAGAGCCTTTTTTTATTTATTAAATATTTTTATATTTTATTCAATTCTGAAAGTTGGACTTTGGAAGTTCTGTCATGTGTGAAGCCACAGGATTTGCCTTATCATGCAGTAATACTTTTGGTTTCTCTGAAGACTTTTTATATGGCCTTCATTGCCATTTAAATAGTAAAGGCAAATAAGCCTGCATCTTTAATGTGCTAAAACAGAAGAAAAGGGAGCTGAAAATGAAATAGGCCTCCTGAATGGAAAAAAAATCCAGCCTGAGGGGTCTTCCATTCACAGCTTCATAATGCAAGGCAGTGCCATAGGCAGTTATTCAGCTAAAGCTCTCCCCCAGCAAGTCTCTAATTGTTGAATTTCCCTGTTTTTGGTAGCCAAGTGAAAAAGAGCAGCACCACAGTAAGTAGCTCTAAATGTTTTCCCTTTTTACCAAAGTTTACTGTTTTACTACAATAAAATGAAAATGCTTATAAAGTTTGTGCACAAAAAGGAAAACAGTCACTGACTGTCATGGATGTCTTGAATGGATGCCAGAGATTCATAGACTCCTTAGCATTATGTTTACCCCTGGAAAATTAATGTTTTTTTTCAACAACATAAAATGATATTACATGAAATACAGAAACATCTAAATGCCTAAATATCAACATAATCATGGTGAGAAAGGTATGTCTAGTGTCCTAAGCTGTACTGATGCAGATTTAGTATATGTGATATGTTTTGAAATTGTCACAACATTTTTTCTACTGGTTGTGTGCAGCACCTGACCTGCACAATCAAAACCACACTTTGTGTTATTGTATACTACCACAGTGCAAAGTATAGTGATTTCCATATTTCATTAATAGTTACTGCATTATGATCAGTGCTTGGGAGGCAGACTTCTTTCTTGTTCTTCCACTTGATCACAATCATTTTGCCTTTCATACGACTGATTACCAAGCATATCATGAAGGTTCAGTCATACAGCACCATATACATCAGTTTTCCTTAAAAGTAAAATCTCAAGCAGTTCAGATGAAGTATAGAAACTCTCCAGTTATTTTGGTCAAGCAAAGGGTCCACCAAATGACAGCACAGATGATGTAGTGATGCTGTATTAACTGTATTTGCCATCCCTCTTTGTCCCTCTACTAGTGTAAAGTATTCAGTTCCAAATATACCCAGAGCTTGCTTCAAAAAGCATATAGAACTCAGTATCAAATAATGCAAATTTGCATACGCTGTCCTATATCCATGACAGCTTTCCCTTGTAACCCATGAGACTTTCGTCAATGATTATGTCACAACTGGGAACATATACTTTCTGCACATTTTTGATGGTCACCAGATACACATATTACGGTCTGTATGGTTTTGGTGCTTCATCATAGTCATTGTTATTAGTAAAATGCGGATATTTTTTACTGACTTATTCACTTGTAACTGTGCTGAAAATGGGTGTGGGCAACAACTGGTTTGTGGATCGGTACCATCTCTGGACTGGTTTTACCCACTATTACCTATGGTATCAGGAGACTGAAAAACACCTACATGTCATCTGCAGTGAGAGATTGCCAGCAACTGCGACAAGTAAATAAATTAGTGTAACTTTTCCAGCAATGCTCAGCATATGAGTTCATTTCAACAGTTGTTTCCTCCACCAGATTACAATTGACAAATCGTAAATAGTCCAGATAATTATGATCAACAGGCATCTTTAAATTGAGTGCAGGATCATCAACAGTAGTATGAAGCTGACACCAAACAGCATCATCATGTGGTAGGCCGGAATTTACTGAACATTTGTTAGTTTCACTGTTCGTCTCAACTTCTGATGACCTATTTTCATTGTAAAGACTATTACTTGATTCAAACAGTGGTTTACTTTCAGTTTGTTTTAAAACTGTTGTTTCATTTGTCATTGCATCTTTGGTTGAAAGCTGTGTTACAATAGACTTTCCATAAATTGGCAGAACACATAGAAATATTCACAAATGTTTGAAGTATGATGTTATTTCATCCACTAGATAGCAACAAAATACTGTCCTGAGAGTAATGCAGGCTTAAGTATAAAGCAAATTGTTACATGTCACCCTGAGTCTGACTCGGGCTTAACCATAATTTAACTTAAGCCAAGTCACACTCAGGGTTAACACCAAGGAAGTTATTAAGAAATCATCTTTGCTTCTAATTTACCTCTCTTATTCTATTTGGACCAAATGCCGCAAGCATTACATCTTGCCTGAAGAAGGGGCCTGAGTTGCCTCGAAAGCTTGCATATTGTAATCTTTTTAGTTAGCCAATAAAAGGTGTCATTTTGCTTGGCTTTTCTCTACATTGGTGAAATCCCAGAATTGCAGTAGCTACTGCTAGCTAGGAATTTTTATGTTGTTTTATTTCTTTGTTCATTTATTTATTGCTAAAGGACATCATACTATGCATATTTTTGTGAATATGTTATTGCCTCTCTGTAGTATTGCTTCCTATATTTCCTTAATTTTATTATTTTTTTATTTTATCATTTATTACTTTCTTAAAATAAATTGTCAAATACAATATATATATCAATAAAACGTCAATAAAAGCTATTTATTAGCTCTCTCTTTATCCTCATGCATAATCTACTAGACTGAGTCATATGGCAGTGAATCGATTAAGGCTGCCTGCCGTCCCCTGTCTTGTATATCTTACATTCTGGATTCCAGTCCCAGCCTGAGCAGTTCCTGTGTGGAGTTTGCACATTTGCCCCATAATGGCATGAGGTTTTTATGGGTGCACCACTTTTATTCCCACATTTCCGTGTCTGTGAGTTGGTCTTACAAGGGTTTGGTTGGAACCTGCCATGTGCTCCATGCTGCTGGGATACATTATGGACCTGAAAGACCCTCAATTTGATTAAGTGGGTTTGTGAATTGTATATTATGTTAATTGTTACAAATATTCACTTCTTTTCCAACAGTATGATTTTGGATATTTTCTTACAGATAGATTATCTAGATCTAAACCTTATCTAAATTAAGACAGATAACAAAAAGAAAATATTACACTAGTTAGAGAAAAAAATGATGTATAATGAATGAACATTTTAATTTAAAATGTACACTCTTTTTCATTTCATATTCAATTTTAAATATTTTCTTTAATATAAATATTGTTCAAGTGGTCAATTTACCTTTAATTCCTTACTAAGCTCAGATTGTGTGTAGCTTTAGTTTCTTAAATGCTATTTTTTGGTAGCATTAGTTTCAAAGATGTAAATTGATTGTCTTGTGCGGACCATCACATTTAGAAATAAAGGATTTAAGGCTACAGCATGGAGGTCAAGACTCAGTTTCTCAACACCCACTGTGTCAAGATGTGAGCTGAGTCTCTTCTTCAAAAGACAAAAAGAAAAAAAATGAGCACTCAGCTACATCTACTCTCTGCTCTTGTAGTGTGTCAGAAAGAACTTTCGTTTATAAAATGACAGCCTCATTAGACCAAAGCACTTGTAAAATAATATTTTATACACATTGTATAAGAGACCTGGACTCCTTTACCAAGTAAACTACACATTCTGCTGAGAAGAGATCAAACTATCACTTTATGTAGAGATTCTGACAACTCACCTCATGCAAGATATGTGTGAATATATTAAACATTATATAAATTACAACCCCAATTCCAATGAAGTTGGGACGTTGTCCATCCATCCATTTTCCAACCCGCTGAATCCGAACACAGGGTCACGGGGGTCTGCTGGAGCCAATCCCAGCCAACACAGAGCGCAAGGCAGGGAACCAATCCTGGGCAGGGTGCCAACCCACCACAGATACAGAATACAATGTATGTTGCAGGCATAAATGTTGCAGGCATCAAATTCAAAATGAGTGAAGATTTGTAAAACAACAATAAAGTTTATCAGTTTGAACATTCGATATTTTGTCTTCGTAGTGTATTCAATTGAATATAGGTTGAAAAGGATTTGCAAATCATTGTATTCTGTTTTTATTTACGTTTTACACAACGTCCCAACTTCATTGGAATTGGGGTTGTAGAATCATCTGTCAAAGTAAAGATTCTTCCTCTTGACTGATGAATGCAGGGTTTAGTGAAATTGTCTTTCTAATTTTGCTCACTCACAAATGGCATAATCCTGTTAGCAGCTTGCTTATTCTAATTGTATATATACTTGTATATAAGAAACACAGGAATATACAGTAGAATGCTGCATAATTTCTGTGTGTAAAGTCCATCAACAATACCACAAGGAGCTTCCATTTCTATACTACTGCATAGCAATAGGATACTATATACATGCATAATTTCAGTAGTATTATGCTAGGCAAATTAGCAAGAATATTTAAGTAGTAGTAGTAAATGGAAGAAAATGGCAAAATCAAAAAAAGAAGAGAAATCAGATGCACTGATACAAAAGCCACATCGAGAGTCAGAATTTCGAGCTAAGTTAAAACCAGAGGAGCAAAAAAATAATACGATTTCGAGGCAAAAAACGTTGTTTTGAATCTGCTTCCAAAGGGCATTTTAAACCTGTCACGTCCTAAACCAAAGGTCACAATCTCTGAGGAGATGTCCCTAACAAGCACGAGAGGTTGCCCTAACTACAGAATGTGGAAATAGCAGTGACTGTGAATAAAGTGTGATAAGACAGCTCCCGGACACAGACAAACAGATGCCGAATGTCCAAAAACACACAATATTTATTACAGTTTCCTTTAGCACCACCCGACACAATGCTTTACTCAGCCCACACTCAGTCCCTTTTTTTCTTCAATCTTCTTATTCTTGTCGCCTTTCCTCCTCTCCTCCCAAGCTTCATCTTCCTCCTCCCGACTCTGGCTCTGGAGAAAGGAGGCCTCTTTTATAAGCACCCTGATGTCTTCCAGGTGCTCCTTGATGAACTTCCGGTGGCACTTCCTGGTGAGGCGGAAGTGCCGCATGAGTACCCGGAAGCACTCCGGGTGTCCCTGGAATTCCTTCTGTCAGCACTTCCAAGTGTGGCAGAAGTGCTGATGTCCAGTGCTCCACAATCCTGCCGGGGCCCCCCCGTGGTGACCACGAGCCCCAGTAGGGTTGAGCTTCTATGCTCTGTTTCCGTGGCCCCCATAAAAACCAAGGCGACAGCCCTGTCATGGCCCAAGGGAGGTATAGTCCCTCTCTGGGTCCTTCCAGGCATCCCGGCTGGGCATAGCCCCCAGCTGTCTGCCATAAAAGAAAAACAGACAAAAATTAATAACAAAAGCAAAAGTAATCTTTAATTTAAAAAACTAAAATTGGATTCAGTTTCTAGGACTTAAGAAAGCCCCCAAAATGAATGATAGATGTTGTAAAATGATAGAGAATAATGTACACAAATTAAATAATGAAGACATTTATAACAAGTAGATTTATAGAGCATTATTTATGGACCTTCATGGTGAAACCCAAGCTTCCTCCAGTCGATAATACTGAGCCACCAAAGTGCATCCAATTGGAGCGAGACATGGGGCTTAGTGCCACCATCTGCAAGTTGAATTTGGACATCCTGACTGGCAGACCTCAGCATGTACTGATTGGCAACATCATTTCCTTCACATTGATCCCCAGCACTGGCACTCCATAGGGAGTGTACTGAGACCCCTTCTTTATTCCTTCTTCACTTAACAACTGTGTAGCCAGATACAGCAATATCTCCATCGCTAACTTTGCTGATGACACCACCAAGACATCAGTCCCTGACAGCAAAACCAAAGGAGTAAATTGAGGAAACAGGATGCAACCCATTCTCTGTGAGGATGTTTTGGAGAAGGTTAGTAGCTTCTAATTTCTTGTGTGCATCCGGCTATCATCAAATGGGCTCTAAAACTCCTTTGCTTTCTTGGATGTCTGACGAAATCCCAGATGTCTCCATCTATGCTTATCAGTTCCTAGAAATGCACATTGGAGTCCATCCTCACTGGCTGCATCATGTCCTGGTACAGTGCCTGCTCAGATTAGGAGCACAAGGCACTACAGGCTACGTAGGTCATACATGTAGTCATACACAGCTCCCTTCAGGGTGTAGATATAAGGCAAACAGCAATATTAAAGAAATCAGGCATCCTGCGCAGTCACTTTTCTCCCTCCCAAATGGATACAGGGCCAATGGTACCACTAGCTCCAGAAATGGTTTTATCCGCATGTCACAATACTATAGAACTATGTGAGTGTACCTGATGTGACTTCTTATATCTCTTGTTTGATGTTGTATTCTTTGTCTGTGAATGGTAGACGGCTACTTGTCTGTAAGAGATTTTCAAATTATTGTGATTTGTCTGTTTATAATATTTTTATACGTTTTCTTTTGGGGTATTTACTTATTTAAAACTTACAACTAGCATTTTCTTATTCCAAGATTTCAATTTGTTCATCAGAATTTTTATTTACTGCACTTGTCACGTTATGAAAATATATTTTTTAATGTCTTTGATGCCATTTTTGTTTATAACAAAAGATATCATTTTGTGCACTCATTGTTAGAGGTGGAGTCACGGGGGTTGTTAACCTGGCATTCAATGAAACAATGGGTTAAAAAGACAACTGTCAGAGTGCTACCTCGTCTACTTTTATGGGTTGAAAATATCCTCTTGTATAGTACGTTTTACCTGTTTAATTTCTTCTTATCATGTTTTCTGGTCTGCAGTGGGCTGGCACCCTGCCTGGGATTTGTTCCTGCCTTGCGCCCTGTGTTGGCTGGACTGGCTCCAGCAGACCCCCGTGACCCTGTGTTAGGATATGGCGGGTTGGATAATTGATGGATGGATGGATGGATGTTTTCTGGTTTTGACCCTTGCTGTAAGATTTCTAGCCCTGAAAGTTTGCCTCTTGGTGCTTTTTTGATCTTCCAGTTTTGAGCTTTGCTACATTTTATTTATGTCTCATCTCCAAATCTGTCTCATAAAATCTTCTTTTATTGTGACATGTACAAATGACATTACATTTTAATATGACTTTGAACTTCAAATAGGACTCTTCTCAGGAGAATAATAATAAGACCTGACATAATACCCATCCACCAATCAGCATTTTAAATAACATTAGTTAACTGTTAACAAATACAGTGCCCTGAACTTGAATGCCACACTGTGTCCTTTTCTTTTATGGAGTTGATATGTTTTGGTGCTATTTTTTCCCCCACATGGCAGCAACTTCTGTGATATGTTGACTGCGGACTTAGAAATGACTGCTTGTTTGTGTGTGTGAAAATGTGCCTTGCAATGAACTGGTGCCCCATCCATGCCCCTGCCTTCTGCCCAGTGCTGTGAGGATAAGCTCAGGCTCCTCTCAATCCTGAATTTTATTAAGAGAGTTTGTGTCTGCTGTGTTTCATTTGCTTTTTTCATGTTTGTGCATGTTTTAATGATCGTTTTAAACTCCATTAACTTCTTTCAGTTGCCTTTTTCAGAGTGTAGTGAGTATTTGGTTGATATTAAATTATCAATGATTGGCCAATCAGTTCTTTAAACTGAGTTTGGCCAAGTTATTTGCATAGAGCTGACTTTTATTTCCCAAAGATGATAAAAAAAACAGATAAAAACAGAGAGAAGGAAAAAAAGACACTAAATATAGTTACTCAGGAGGAAAATGTAGCACTCATGATTTATCTTTCCCGTCTTTGAAGAAAGCCATACAACATCCGCAGCATCACATGCGGCTATGTGCTCTCTGCTGTTTGAAAAAAACCCTTACGGCTTGATGTGATTTATCACAAGCATATTTGCAGCTTTTTATGGTGATAAAGTCAATAGTGAAAGTCAAAATGGAGAAAATCTGCCAAGCAGGATAATTGACTGATTTTGAGAACATTCTCTGAGATGCACTTGCAATTAAATTCATGACAGAACGACAGCTTGCTCCTCAACATGTTCAGTTTTTGTAGCGAGAGCATTTTTCCTTTATGGATTTCTGCCTTTCTAAAGCAATTAAATTTTCAGAAAACTTTCTTCTTTTTACCATTATGCTCCATTTATTATACATTCAAGAGCTCACAAACTTACAGAGACGCAACCAATAATAACATTTTATAATGAAATTCGTTCAAAATTTTCAAGCATACTACTCCATGGTTAGCCTCACAGTCAGAATTGTAATGCTAACATTGGGATATCAGGTTGTTTCCATTGTCAGATGCAAGCCTATGTGCATATTGCCAGGCCGCTCATTCACTTGTATGTGTGTCATTATGACCGTCTAGTTCACCATGAAAAGCATTGGCTTTTCTGATCATATTAGAAAGCCAGATGTTGTCCACTTGACATTTTGGCATGTTTGTAGGAAGCCTTTTTTCCCTACGATTGTAGTTTTTGGTTGTCTTGCCTAATATTTTTCATTCTGTGTTTTTAATATTTTGTATTTCCAGCTCTGTGGTGTTCTTTCCTGCTCAATAAGAGCTAGATTATTGTAAGCAGATGCTCATTTTAGTTATAGAAGGACATTGGATCAAAGTAAACCCATGCCGATTCTACTATAGTTTTTCCACAAACATGCTGGTTTCATTTCTTTTCCCTTTGTCTTAGCAACTCGATAGAATAACTTCTCTGTAAGTTATCAGACATTTTTAACACGAGAATCAGTATCAGTAGTGACGTGCTTTGCTCTTCTACCATTAACAATATATAGCAAAAGATAGAATCTATACTGCCTGGTCCTAAAATATGGACATACCACATTTTAAGAAATAATTGAAGTATGTTTTGAATTATATTTGTTTGTTCATTATTGCCCACTATTTCAGTTACATTAAGGGTGCTGTTATAATGTATAATGGTTGATATAATGTTATGTACTGCTAGATGGCATATGTTCTAACAGTGGCTATCTATTTAAGGTTGAGCACTCTGTAATGGAAAGAAACAAATCAGAAATCCCTTTTTAAAAAATAATCATCTTCAGGCAATAATTTCATGTTTTGACCAAACTTAAAGTTTGATTTGCAAGAAGAGCCAAGTGCTGATCTCTGATTTGTAGTGCTTTGACCCTTGCTTATAACTGAGTACGGCAACATAAACATGAAATAAGACCAATAAAAACTGGCAGGCACCCAAAAGTTTAGCACACTCACACGTGTTGCCTTTCCTGTGAAGTCTTACTGATTGCTGACAATGTTCTAAGTGTTGAGTCAAGGATGCTGCTCATTCATTTCACCTTCTCTCTCTCTGTCTTTCTCCACAAATTTCACAGTACTAACAGGGCATGTCATGATTGCATCAGGAAGCAAAACTGATTGCAAAATAGAGAAGAAACTGCATACATGATTGATTCAGTTAATTGTAACCTTGATGCTGATTTTCAATGATGGCTAAGAATCAGCCACATTCACGTCATCACAATATTTATTTTTTTTCACTCAAGTGTGGACACCAATATTCATTGTATGAATGGTTTGTTGTTAAAAATATAAAATGTTGCTAAAAGCATTTCTCAGATCAGCATGATTTTCCGTTTATAAGAAAAAGTTTAGGAGAGAAGCCCACTTACAAATCTTGATGCAAACACTGAGAGGTACCTCAGAACAATGGAGATATTCAGATGTATTCTTAGTGGACCAAAATACAATGCTTTATATGGCAGTTAGCTTTATAAAATGCTTATACAGTGCCATTCATTTTGAATATTATCATAAAACATTATTCAAAGGCCACAATCATCTTTAATTCAAGCTACCACAAGAGCCTACATTTCCACTTAGTTTAGGCTGTAATGCCTATGGAGAAGACAGTAGGCACAAAAGAGATTATGATTACAAAATGAAATGTAAATAAAATGTGCAGCAGTAACTAGGAGCAGCAAGAGCCACCATACATTCACAAACTGGAATTTCAAACTTGTCTGCCTCTAGCAGCAGAAAATTAAAAGAGATTACATTAGCTCTTAATAATTTATCTTAGCAACATCACCAACTGGCACCTGTCACACTGTATTGGCACCTGTGCTCATATCAGTGGGGTATCAGACTGTTCGGCATGCGCCTGCCTGTTTGGAGAGATAAAAATCAATTAGAGGAGGCCACGGTGCAATTTCTAACCTGTGTGACAGAAAAGCAGACTGTGCCTTATTTATTATCCTTTCCTAGCCCGCCTAATTTCATCTACCCATCCATTTTCATTACCCACTTTATCCTATCTAGGGTCACGGGCCGTCGGTGCCTATCGAGGCGACAGCAGGCGCCAAGATATCATCCCATCAATATGCCCAGGAACATCATTTCAATTTAAATCTGAAAAGGACTGGGGTGCAAATTTTCCTTCATTCCCCCACCGTTTTTGCTCTTATGGCAGATTGGAAATGATCCAATGTTCATTTCCAAAGAATTCAGCCGCATCTGCGGCACATTGAAATCTTTTAATCCTCGAGACATTCTTTTGAAGCCGTCCGTAAAAGCAACTGTTAAAGCATCTCGCTTGTGTGAGTGCGGGTGTGCGTATTTTTTCACATTTTGCCATCCGCAGTTTGGCAACAGTGTCTCCTTGCTGTTGAATTAGCACTGAGGGAGGCCTGTCACCTCTGATGGCTGCCAATGGTCCCCTATGTCCTTAGCTTTGTATTTTGCCAACAACTACTGCAGTGGCAAATTGAAGGGAGCTAGGGCCATCTGCTTGGGCCATTGATGCAGGCGCTTTGTGTTTTCTTCCCTTCGTTCTCATGGCATCTCTATCTATTATTCTCTGCGCTGCAAAAAGCGCCAGGGGCTAATTAGAAACGAGGACCCGGGGAGGCTGTTGGCAAGTTACTTGTTCATGGTGTTGGGGTGGAGGGGTGGGGGGTTATTTGTCTGATAACTTTGGAACACATAAACAATGTCTGTGCAGCAGAGAATGTCCGAAAAGCGGGGTGGCGGAATGAATATGTGGCTGAGTGGCAGGCAGATTTTTTTTTTTTAATGGAAATGCAATGAATTTCAGGAACACATTGTAGATGAAGGACATGGCCGCATGAGAAAAGGACTCCATGGATCTTATTAGTGTCACTGCCTTCAGGTGCCAGAAATGTTCCAGTGGGACTCTTTATTTTGTTCATTTTGTTGCCTTTAGATTTTTATACCTTATTCTCTCTGTGACTCTGTGCTGTTAGTTCTCCACTCCATAAATTCTTCAGCAAGAACTTCCCTTTCCTAATTAGATTTCTATTTAAGGAAACTGAAGGAGATTGAGCACATACTTCCGTTAATGGAAGGACAAGCATGTCATCACCTCTGGGTGCTGATTTGAGGTTTTAGAACTAGAAACTAGGTGTGAATTACACAAGAAGATAACTAAACGTCTCCATGAATATATTGCTGCGTGACCAGTAAAGGTTAACTGGTTGATTTTAAAATGGATTTGTTATTGTGTTTGTGCTCACTATAAATGGCTTCATCGAAAGTAAAGAATAATTGATTTTTTAGTGGGCAGCATGGTTTGTACTTCACAGCTCCAGGAATCTGTGATCAGTTAGTAGCTCAGCTCCGTCTATGAGGAATTTATGTTTTCTCTATGTCTGTGTGGGATTTCTCCTAGGACTTCAAATCAAGTGCTTGTGAGATGAATTGATTCTATGAGTTTACCAGGCTCCTGATGCTTCTGGGACTGACTCATAGTTCATAAAATGGATGGATGATTGCTTTGGCAGACACTATGATCTAGTGGTGTAAAAGAAGAGTGAAATCCATAGTGGGAAGGTGGCAAGAAATGAGATTAGAAGCAATCCACACTGTTCTCCCTCAAAGAACTTCAATCTCCATCTCTGACTTACTTGTACATCACATAATCTGTCTCTTCAAACTGAAAAGACACATACTGCGCATCTGTATATTAATTTGTGCAATAGAAATGGCACTATATAAAATAAAGGTATCTTGACTGAAATATACTGTTGGACACTGCTCATGAGGAAAGGTGCTAAAGTATAAAATGAATAGGCTGATTCATAATGTGCTTTTATAGAATGTCATTTTCTTACCCGCTTAATCCAGTCCAGGCTCATATGGGTGGTGGAGCCTATCCCAGCTAGCACGGTGCAAGGCAGAAACAAACCCTGGACAGGATGCAAGTCCATCACTGGACAAATGCACACAATCACCCACTCACACACTTGGGCCAATTTAGCTTTGCCTGTTCACCCAACATGAATGTCTTTGGGCAGTGGGAGGAAACCAGAGCAGACATGGGGAGAACAACCGGGACAAAGCAGCAGCGCTACTACTGCACCACCAGTCCATCCATGAGTTTATATAATGCTGATCAAAAAGACTGAGTGCGACAGAAACAGCCTGGCCATTTTTCACATTACATGTCTGAAAAGATTCACATAAAAGCTTATTTTTGCTTTGTATACTTCATTGTAGACAATGCCTATGGTAAAAGACATTGTATCATTTAAATCTGTGAAGTACTGAATTATGCAGTGTTATGTAGATGTCTTCAAACCTGACTGATTGTTGGTGTAGTGTTTTATGATTGTGTTTGCCAGATTTGTGAAACAAGCTACATTGAATAAAAATAACTGACAGACTCACTAAAAGCGAAAAATAAAAATGAAACCTTAATCCATAAGCAGATATCCATCCCAAACGATCATAGGAAGTGCATTTATTTAACTTCTGATTTATTATGATTCTGACTAAGACAGACACAGACACAGGAGCATGTGCCATTTCACCTTTTCCACTGCCTGCTCAGCATCTTCATTCTTTGAAACTGAGAGCCAGGAAAGTAGCAGTTTACAAGATAAATTAAGCTTAATTTTACAACTGCTTCAAGTAAGATAGATGGCTGCTTCCTGCCTGATTAGTGCACATTATGTACTGTACATTTTTCTCTCAATGCAGAGATGTGCCCATGTTTCCTTCAAAGACAGTAACACACTTTTAAGGTGTGATAGCATACTTCTAGGTGTGATGGCAGCTCTGTCTCAGATGCTGAATCCACTCGGCTTCACTGCCAGCTCTGTCACCTCAGATCCAAATGTCTCAGGCCGAGTCAGTGTGAAAACAGCTGCTGGCGACAAGTTAGGAAGCCAGGTGTCAGTGAATTGGAACTGAATGGCATGATGGGTAGGCACCCTTTAGACGGACAAGGCATACAATACGATACTAATGTTGTTAGACACAAACCCAGATAAGGATGAGATGAGCAGAATGACAGAAGATCTAAGTGTACCCTTCCAAAAATCTTTATACTGTACACCTTATCTACATGTGGTGTTGTGGAGTGTTAGCTCACTTTGGACTCTCCCATCCTCTCTTTTCTCACCCAGTTCTAAACTCAACTTAGGACTGACAGCTGTTCTTCTTATTGGTTTCATTTGCGTTATAACAATAAGATTCTTATAGTAAGAATAAAGGGTCAGGGTCATGAAGTTTGTTCCAGTAACATTTATTCTGGAATTCTCCAAATCTTATCGCTCTATTATAAAAAAAAATCTTGGGACGAGACGTGACTTTTTTCCTGCGACGAGACGTGAACTTTTGAAGAGAGACAGAGAGACACTTTCATGTCCTGCCAGATGGTCAGGTCACGTCATACTTACAACCTTTGGTGATATACATGCAGAGCAGGTTAGAGATAATGGAAGTAGGAAAATTTGAAAGTCTCAGAAAAATTTGAGTAACGATCGCATTAGCACAAACAAACGGAAAATATTACTTGCTGCAATAACGGAACAGCGAAAAGAGATCGTATAGTGTTTTAGGATGTCCGGGGGAGAAGAGAGACAAGGCAGTGAAACAAATGGACAGCTGCTGTACAGGCTTTTAAACGTTCGAAGCACCACACGAAATGCAGATAATGTGACACGGCAGTAGCAGCAATCCAGCAGCTGATTGAGCAAAGAAGAGGTAAAAGAAAATTGTATTTGTTTCCCATGAGGTGGGATTGCATTCAGCCCCCCTCTTTACAACGGCGTGTAGCGCTGGCGGGGGGGGTGGGGGAAATAGGGGTTGGCGAGCGAAGCAAGCAGAGGGAGAAGCCCCATATTTATTATAAATAAAATGTCAAATTAATTTGAAATATTTTGACATTTTAGTAATAAAAAGACATATAGGCTTACCACCTGCACTTCAGAACAGGTAATCCACCTGAAGTTAACCATGTTTCAGCCCGGTCAGTACCTGGATGGGAGACAAACCAGAAAAAGCTTGGTTGCTGCTGGAAGAGGTGTTGCTGAGGCCATCGAGGGGAGCTTACCCTGTGGTCTGTGTGTAGATCCCAATGGAAAATTGCAGTGACGAGGGAGTCTGTGCTGTAAAAATTGTAAATGAGATGTAAAACTGAGGTCCTGACTCTCTGTGGTCATTAAACATCCCTGGGCATCCTTCATAAACAGTAGGGTTTATCCTGATGTCCAAACTAAATTGCCCACCATGGCCTTTTATTTATCCCCTGTTTGTAATTGGCTAACTACTTCTCAAGCCTTCACTACCTAACAGCTAAAGTGTGGTGAGCGTACTAGCGCAATATGGCTTCCATCACATCATCCAGGTGGATGCTGCACATTAGTGGTGGTTGAATTGACTTCCCGCACACAGGGCCGGATTAAGAGCTTTGGGGGCCCGTAGCACATTTCAAATTTGGGGGCCCTTTTGGTCTGCATCATCTGAAGTTTAGATTCTGAACAGTTCAAACCGGACTAAATAATTATTTTACTCTCGATTATAATAAGAATCTTATAATATTTATGTGAATTTTATGTGTTGGGCCCCTAAAGTTTTGTTGTGTAAGAAATTTACAGTTTAAAAATGTAAAGATAATATTTTTAAAGACCAGTTTTTCAATGCTACACTTTTTCATTAAATATTGGGTCCACCATTTGGGGGCCCCCGAAATTGCGGGGCCCGTAGCATATGCTACATGTGCCTATTGGTTAATCCAGCACTGCCCGCACACTATGTATAGCACTTTGCGTAGTGAGAAAAGTGCTATATAAATGTAAAGAATTATTACCATTATTATAAAGGGGTCCCAGGTTGGAAACCCCTCTTTAATTGTCATTTGAGCAAAGATAACAAAAATTACAAAAATAATAAACGCTGCTATGTCTTCCAGTGTTGCGGGCCTTCTAATGATGCTGACTTCTTTTCCTACATTTTAAAGATGGAGTTGGGGGTGGAGATGAAGTGATGTCAGTGGTTGTCTTCATTGGTGTTCTCCTCTGTTTTAAGGGTGGAAGCAGATAAAGGGTCAGTGGCCGTGCAGCACCCACTCTTACATTTACATTTACATTTACATCATTTAGCAGACGCTCTTATCCAGAGCGACTTACAACAGTGCTTAGTAATCTACGACTGTTCTTCAGTCTTTAAGGCTAGGATTAAATCTACTGTCATTAAACAAGTTACCGCTGACCAAGTTGTACACAAAACCATCCTAGAAGAAAATAGTAAGTTGTTAGTACAAGAATTTTTTTTTTTTTTTTAGAAAAGGGTAGAAAAAAAAAAAAGAGTATGGGGACTTTAGTCCCCCAAGTGCTGTTTAAAGAAGTGTGTCTTCAGACGACGTTTGAAGACAGTGAGGGTCTCCGCTGTTCGTACAGCAAGAGGAAGTTCGTTCCACCACTGAGGAGCCAACACTGCAAAGAGTCTTGATGCATGTCGTCCTCTTCTTTTAAGTAAGGGTGGTTCGAGACAAGCAGTGCTTGATGTTCTGAGAGAGCGAGAAGTGACACGCTGCTTAACCAGTGCTGATATATAAGGTGGTGCAGTTCCAGTTTTGGCCTTAAAGGCAAGTGTTAGGGTTTTGAACCTGATGCGGGCAGCCACAGGGAGCCAGTGCAGGTTCCGCAGCAGAGGTGTAGTGTGTGAGAATTTGGGAATATTAAAAATGAGTCTTGCAGCTGCATTCTGGATCAATTGAAGTGGTCGTGTTGCCTTTAGTGAAAGTCCAGACATCAGAGAGTTGCAGTAGTCCATCTTAGAGATGACCAAGGTCTGGACGAGAAGCTCAGTAGCCTCTGTAGTGAGAAAGGGGCGGATTCTCCTGATGTTGTAAAGAAGATATCTGCAGGACCTGGAGAGGTTGCTGATGTGTGGAGAAAAAGACAATTCTTCATCTAGAGTGACACCAAGACTTCTTGCCGTTTTTGAGGGGACGATAACCGAGTTGTCAAAAGAGATTGCAAGGTCAAGATTCGGAGAGGAGTTGCCTTTGATGTACAAGAGTTCAGTCTTGCTGGGATTCAACTTGAGGTGGTGGGAAGTCATCCAAGAGGAGATATCAGCAAGGCAGTTTGAGATGCGGGTTGAGACCTGCTGGTCATCTGGTGGAAAGGAGAGAATGAGTTGAGTGTCATCCGCATAGCAGTGGTAAGAGAATCCATGTCCAGCTATTACCTTCCCAAGAGAACCTGTGTATAAGGAGAAGAGAAGGGGTCCTAGGACAGAGCCCTGAGGAACACCAGTGGTCAGTCTTTGTAGAGCTGACTGGGAGCCTTGCCAGGCAACCAGGAATGTCCGGTCAGCAAGGTAAGAAGCAAACCATTGCCAGACAGTGCCTGAGATCCCAAGACTAGAAAGAGTTTCCAGAAGTATCTGATGGTTGACCGTGTCAAAGGCTGCAGATAGGTCCAAAAGTATGAGGACTGAGGACAGGTTGGTAGATCTGGCTGTGTGAAGTGTTTCAGAGACAGCAAGAAGTGCAGTCTCGGTAGAATGAGCTGCTTTGAATCCAGACTGGTGAGGGTTAAGAAGGGCGTTATTTGATAAAAACACATTAAGTTGGTTATATACTGCTCGTTCCAGTACTTTAGAAAGAAAAGAGAGCAGGGATACTGGTCTGTAGTGGTTAACATCTGAGCAGTCCAGAGTAGGTTTCTTAAGAATTGGTGTGACAACAGCAGACTTAAAGGCAGTGGGAACATGGCCAGTCGTTAGGGAGCCATTAACTATGTGTGCACCCATAAAATCTATCCCCATTCTGTAACAGATTATTTTTCTTTTGTGGCACAGTCCCTGATGCTTTAACTTCATAACCTCCACAGACTTGGTTTGAAATTTTTTCTGGTCCACTGTCTGTGAGTCTTCTCATTGTGTTCAAGAAGGTTTTTCTCAAGGTATTATGGTTTTCTGCCACATCTGTTAGATTGATTAGTGACTTAAGTTTGAAGTGTGAGTCTAAGTCTGTTCAATTCATGTTTTGAAAAGAGTTGTGTATGACATCAACAGAACAGGAGCATTAAGGAACCGTCAGCATGGGTTCAGACCAGAAAAGTCATGTTTCACTAATATGCTGGAATTATATGAGGAAGAAACAAAAGAATATAATCGGGGAGGTGCATATGACATTATTTTTCTTGATTACAGAAAGCTTTTGACATGGCCCCACATAAGCATTGGGTAGATGGGTGCAAAATTGGCTAAAACATACAAAACAATGGCTTGTGGTACAAGAAATCTTATCAGAATTATGTGATTTTTAAAGTGGTGTCCCTCAAGGGTCAGTGCTAGGGCTGCTGCTGTTTTTAATATATATATATAAATGATTTGGAAAGGAATATAAGTAACAAGCTTTTAAGTGTACAGATGACATTAAGCTAGGAGGATTGGCAGATAATCTGGAATGGGTTGAATCATTACAGTCTTGGACGGCATACAGGCTTGGGCAGATCTGTGGCAGATGAAATTTAGAGTAAGTTAATGGAAATTATTACACTAGGAAGTAAAAATTTTAGATTTGAATGTACATTTGGGGGTCTGAAAATTGAAAGTACTGTTTATGTGAATGATATAGAAGTAATGGTGGACTCAACACTATCAATTGTCAGGCAGTGTTCAGAAGCCATTAAGAAGGCTAACAGAATATTATGTTGTATAACACAATGTGTGAAGTACAAGTCCAAGGAGGTTACAGTCCAGCTTTGTAGCACCCTGGTGAAGCCTCATCTGGAGTACTGTATACAGATTTGGTCTCCAAGCTACAAAACAGATAAAGCAGCATCAAAGAAAGTCCTAAGAGTGACTAGGTTGATTCCAGGATGGAGTGTATTAGTTATGAGGAAATGTTAAAGGAGTTGAATCCTTTCAGTTTAAGCAAAAGGAGATTAAGAGGTGACATGAATGAAGTGTTTAAAATTATGAAAGAAATTTGCACAGTGGATTGAGACTGCAACTTTAAAATGAGTTCAACAAGAACATGGGGACATTGTTGAAAACTCGTTATGGGTGAATTTCACTCAAATATTAGGAAGTTTTTCTTCGGACAGACCAATGACACCAAGCAGGGTGGTAGACAGAAGGACTTTAGGGACTTTCAAACCTAAACTTGATGTTATTTTTGAGTAATTAAGTGGATAGGATTGCCAGGCTTTGTTGGACTGAATGGTCCATTCTCATGAACTTTGTTTTCTAATTTTATAATATTATATAGAATTGGTAGATATAAAGGTAGATGAAAGATGATCTGATTGAAAAAATAAATACATTACATTAGATTTTCAGACTTGCATAATCCAATAACATGTCAAGGGTGAGGCCAATATTTTCATAGCAGCAAACAGC
Source organism: Erpetoichthys calabaricus (assembly GCF_900747795.2). NCBI lineage: Eukaryota > Metazoa > Chordata > Cladistia > Polypteriformes > Polypteridae > Erpetoichthys > Erpetoichthys calabaricus. The sequence goes on from NC_041395.2 coordinate 173,523,705, forward strand.
AGAAACCAGGAACCAATCCTGGAAGGGGTGCCCATCTATAATAGAAAAAAAGAAAATAAAATTTCATAAAGTGTCAAAAACATCAGGAAACCTTCAATTTTACAGTAAATGCGATAAATGCTGTCTAACTGCAGTAACAGTCACGTTAGTCTTGTCATGAATACTTTGATGAGTTTGTGTGGGCCTCTCTAGTCACATTTTATACATAAAGCATGGATGACCTTTTATGTCTCCGTCTTGGTAAATCCTTGTCTAATTTTATTTCTCCATTAGCCTGTGTTAAGACAGGATGTATTAATCACACCTTCATACTGAAGGATTTCAACCTGCTTGAGTACAAATTATTCTGACCATTATGTGACTGGATTGACAGTAGTAGAGTGTTAAAACCCACACCAAGAGGTTTAAACACTGTTTCTCTCTGTCAGAATTTACTGCTTATTCTGACCACAACTCTTTAACACTGAGGCCGTTCAACACCATACTATTTTGCATGATGTACTGCACATTTCTAGGCATTGCTGTGTGGTATTGCACTAGTATAGTCTGGGTATAACTTTGATGAGTGTACTTTTTATACAGCTCTGAGAAACAAATGCAAATAAGCATTCCCATGTACTGTTCACATATTGCAAATCAAAACTCAGTGTAAACCAACAGCGAAAAGAGACTCTGCTCTGGCAGCCTATTATCATCACTATTCAGTATTATTTTCCACATGAAGATCACGTAGCTGTTATGGTCCTCAAGTGCTGACCTTTCTTCATAATTGAATTTTTCATATTTGTTGGTGGCAATCAATTTTTGGATGTTCACAGCCCACTCTATTCTTCCTGAGCTTCATTTACCATCTATGTGTCTTTTAAGCATTTGCGTCTGCATGTTGTCCTGTCTTACCAGATGGTCAAAATATGCAATATTTTCTTCTTGGTTCAGGGCCTTTCATACCTTCTTGTATTCACCAGATTTACAACTTCTTCATTACTCATTTTCACTGCCCAAGGTATCATCATAAACTTTCCATATATCCAGATTTCATGCTTCTTGTTTCTTCCTTTTTGTTTGAGTGTCCAAGTTTCGCATTCCATATAATAAAGATGAGTGTATGTAACGTTTGATTAATCTTTTTCTTGCTATTTTAACTAATGGACTTTCCTGTAAGAATCTTTTTCATGCTGTTAAATGCTATTTTAGCTCTTTTGTTAATTTCTGCTTCACATTCTCCACCTTCTGTTATTGTATGACCCAGGAATTTAAAAGTTCTAACTGGTTCCATGTCTTCTCTATTAACTTGATCCTGATCCTTGGCACTGTCTCATTTCTTGTTACTAGCATGCTGTTTGTCTTCTTTGCATTCATCTTCATACCAATGACTTCCACAATTCATTAGCATCAGTTACAATTCTGCTTTCTGTTTCTGCCATCAGCACAGCCTATAGGAAAAATGTAATGGTGTCTATCAAGATAAGTTCGAATGAGCAGCAGTCCAGCCCCAGGGACTTAAGACTTGTGGTAATGACTGGAATGCTCCATTGTAGGAATAATCCAAATAAGAAACATGTACCAGCATTTTAAAAGAACAAAACTGAACACAAATGATCTGTGTTGTTACTTCTTCTGAACATTTTCTCTAATTTATTGTCTTTTGGTGGTGTTTATTGATGAGAAATCCTCTGTCTTTTCCATCTCGGATATCATGAGGATCAATATTGACTGCACACCCACTACGGCTATGCCTGACAGCTCTGAATACAGTTGCCTAATTAAGTAGAGACCTCTAAGAGTCTCATTTTTTTATCTATTTTTTTCTTTTTTGGCTGTTTTTTTTTTCTTTTTCAAAGGACGCTGGTCATCAATAATGTCAACTTCTTAATTTGTGTTAAATTATTTGCTGAATGTTATTACATTTGATTTGTTTGAAATGTAGTCATTGTAGAAAAGTGAAAGCTTGCACTCCCCGGGAGAGCCTTCCTTACGATTATATGCAGAATTATGCATAAAGAAATTCAGGAATGATGAATCTGCAGTTAGAAGTAGGAAAGCACATTCAGCCAGTGGTCCGTGAATTTTTCTCTGTGCCAGCCAATGGCATGTTAAATAAAGTTATTTGAATATTTGTGATATTAATGCTAATGTGTCACAAGCTTGGCAGAGCTAAACGCCCTGAAAATATCATTTTATATTCTCGATCTGCATAATGGAATAAACACTGGAGATGAATGGTTTCAGATGGCAAGAGGAAAGAAGAGGAGAGTGGAAAATGTGCTGGCAGGCTGGTTAGGAATTGGCTTATGGAAGAAAAATTGCGATGCTCTTCTTTTAATGTGTCTTTGCTATTCAAAGAAATGTTCAAGGTGTACTCTGCATAGCCAACATGTTGGCTCTGTGCCTCTGTAGTTCAGGCTTGGAATCTGGATCAGGGTGACATCTGCTTCATAGTCTCTCTTTGCCCATTGTTCATTTTTTCTAGGCAGCTCAGTTGGGTTTAAAAGTTTACATACCATTGATGGTGGGATGGAGCAGAGAGCCACGTTTGCTGTAATCCCATAGCTTTTGGGTCTCATTTGTAAATTAATGGGGATCACAGACTGTGATTAAGTGTAAAAGGAAGAGAAAATCTATTGCTGTTTCTCTTGCAAGTTTCTGTATTTGTACTTGTGCATTATGTTCTGTGTAAAATGGTTATGCAGTGGCTACACATGAAAAATTGGGTTTCCAAGGTTATTGTACATGTTATTTACTGGATGTCTAAAATTTGACTGAAAGCCAGTAATTCATCTTTACCTTAAATCTGTTATAAAAAGAAATCTTTCATATCATTGTGATGAACACTAGAGCAATTCTCTTCTTGAGCATTTCTACACCCACAGGCTGTTATGGCACTTGTAACCATGCAGTAAGAATTTAAATACACCAGACACCTCATATTTCTTCTTGTTATCAACTCCTATAAGTAAATAAGCAAAGGGCCACAGTACAAAATTATTAAAGTCTGTCTTCTTTCTCTGCATCTATTTGCTATTAATAGTCTTAATCTCTCCTTGCTTCTTTGTTTAAATCACCGAATGCAATGACCATCTGTGGATGCATATTTTTTATGATGTGATTTAGCATAGTCTTTTACACACAAAGTTTTTCATTCTCAAAGTGCTCCCTGAAAGACCATGCCATGCTTGTCTGTTAGGTGTATTATAGTTCATTTATTTAATTTTGAAAGAAAATATTCAGCTTAATAAATGTGAATTAATTATTGGTTATTTAACAGTTTATAATCCATCGCTAGATGTTGTGATGAGAAATTTTGAGGGAAGCTGAATACTTTTAAAAGGTGCTACAGTATATACAGCATACACACACACACTCTCTCTCTCTCTTAGGAAAATTCAGCTAGGCACCTGTCAGCTCAAAATATGCAGAAACTAATTTTGCTCAGAAGTCTGAAATACTAAACGTATTATAAAACTGACCCCCCTCCCACAGACATTTTTTGCGTTGCATCCTTGAGAAATATTTTTGTTAAACCACATAGAAGGTCAAAAGGAAATAAAATAATATTGCACAGATCTTAAGGGAAGTTTAGTCATATGAGAAAAAAATCTGATGGCAATAAATTATTGTTTTTTTTTTCTATAACAACCTGGGCATTGCATAGCAATCCCAATCATATACAGACTGCTCAGCTATCACAATGAGTTATTGGAATAGCAATCACAGCGCCTGGGGAAATTGCATCATTTTTACACTGATCTTCTGGGAAGGAAGATGGTGTAACAATGCTAGACACATACAATGGATCAGAGAGCTCATACCGTAATGGGAAGTCACTAAGGAATGTTACTATCACAGGGATAGCAGCACCTTTATTGAGTAGACACTTGCTAGCGATCTTTGTCCTGGTAGTGTGCTATTTGAAAATCTGAGCTTTATAAACCTTCAAATTATTGAATCGAGTCAGTATCAAATGACTGAATTTCCTAGGTGAGGCTGAACTCTCTGAGTCCAAATACACAAGACCCCATATCAAGGTTTATTTTTGACTTTTGTTAGTTTGTGGTTTCTCTTCATATTCATTATATGTATGCATGAGTGTATGTATGTATGAATGTACAGAGCAGGACCCCAGCTGAGCAATGTGAGGACAGAGCCAGCAGTGTGAATGTACAGGCAACGGACAAGGTAGAGAAAAGGTCATTGGTGCCACATGGAAGGAGCTATGACAGACGAGAGTGACTACCAACATCAGTGATAATAAAATTTCATCTGAACAATGGCATCAAAAATCACACAAAATGAAGGTCTGTGAACATATTATTTTGTCATATAGTACAACCACCAAAGGACAGTATTAAAATTATATTTCACCATACATGAAATAGTCATCACTGAAAGAAGAAACACATATGATAGCTAGATGCTAATAGATTAAAAGATAGATAGATATCAATTAGCTAATGATAGATAGATAACAAATTTATTTGTCTCCAGGTGGGAGAAGATAGATAGATAGATATCTACTTTTTTTTTGTTCTTTATTTTGCCTTATACAATTTCTTGTATTAGGAATTTGGTAATTTCACATACCCCTTGGGGTCAGAGCGCAGGGTCAGCCATTGTACAGCACCCCTGGAGCAATTACAAGTTAAGGGCCTTGCTCAAGGGCCCAGCAGAGTAGGATCTCTTTGGGCAGTGACGGGGATTCAAACCGGCAACGTTCGGGATACCAGCACAGATCCTTAGCCTCAGAGCCACCACTCTGCCCTATTATGGTCTATTCCAACATGTACAGTCTTTAATGTGTTTGTGCATGTGTGTCAGTGTAAGAGTTAAAGTAAGCCTTCAAAAGGAAACAAATAGGTGATGAGTCCCAGAAGGTGAACTGGGATGCTGTCCAGAAGTCTTTCAAGTACATTAATTGTTTGATTTTATTATATCTGTAAAGTGGCAGAAAGCAAATGGAAAATTAGAGAGTAATAAAGGTTGATGTTCTTCTTTTGTCATTTTTCAGAAACCTAAGAGACTTTAGCGAAAATAACCGATGAACACTAGGGAAATGGATTGGGCTGAGAACTAACTGGGATAACAGTTTAGCTAGAAATGTTCTATCTATCTATCTATCTATCTATCTATCTATCTATCTATCTATCTATCTATCTATCTATCTATCTATCTATCTATCTATCTATCTATCTATCTATCTATCTATCTATCTATCTATCTATCTATCAACACATATATGTTACCGTATATCCAGACACCTAAAGGTTTTAAACTTAAATCAACTGGTATTTGGAGTTATTTATGATTCCCTCCACCTTGATTAAAGCCCCAATTCTGGCTGAAGAAATGTGTCCTAAACAATGATGCTGTCCCCATCATGCTTCGTATGGTGTTCTTTTGGTGATGTGCTGTTTTGTTTATAGAGTGAAACATACTTTCGGGAGCAGGCCAGAAAGTTCAACATTAGTCTCATCAGACCATAACACACTTTCCTGCCTGGTTTTGGGTGACAGGATGTACCTTTTTGCAAAATCTAGGTTGGCTTGAGAACAGGCTTAGGTCTTGCTATCCTACCCCATAACCATGGCATATAAAGAATACGGGAGATTGTTGTCACGTGTATTGGAGCAATCAGTACTTGCTAGAAAGTCCTGCAGCTCCTTTGAAGTTGCTGTAGGACTCTTGACAGCCTCCCTGAACAGTTTTATCTTTGGTCTTCTCATCAATTTTGGAGGAATGTCTTGTTCTTATTAGTATTTCTTTTGTGCCATACAGTATTTTCTCCATTTGTTGATGATCGCCCTCACTGTGCTCCATGATACATAAAATACATTAAATATTCTTTTTTACCCCTCGCCTGATTGATACCTTTGCAATGATGAGATCATGTAAGCTCTTTTGCGGAACATAGCTTTTGCAGTAGAATGCAACCCAGAAGAGTCAGGATAATCCTACAGGAACAACAGAATTTTATTTGGAGACAATTAATTAAGGGCAGGTGTACTGTATACTAATTACTGTTTAACATGAGATTAAGTGTGATTGGTTGATTCTAATCACAGCCATGTCCTTAATTATGATCGGGTGTGCACACTTATGCAACCAGCTTTTTTTGTAATTTTTTGATTTTTATTTTTACTTGATATGTTTTCATCTTCTTTATATGGGTTGCAATTTAACAATGAAGTGGAAAAAAGGTCTGACATGATTTATCTTGGTTTCATTTTTTACATCACAAAAACCTGCCATTTTAACAGGGGCTTGTAGACTTTTTATACTCACTGTGGATAAAGAGCATATGTGTGTGTGTATGCATTGCATCTTCTGTCCTTCAAGATGCCATGCAATGCACAGGGGAATGGTTTTGTTGAAGTTAACAAGTCTGGTTCTCTTCAGCAGCTTGAGATTTTGATGATTTTTTTTTTTTTTATTCCTCAAGCCGAGATCCTTAAAGAAGAAAGCCACACAACCCTCTTGAGAATAACCATTCCCCAAGCCATCTCGTTAAAACGAGTATGTAGAAGCATCACTGCTTCCTTATTATAAGCTGGATTGTATGTATGGGAATGCAATGAACCACCACGCCTCCCCCCAGCAGATAAACACGCAAACTCATGCCCACTTAATTTTTTATCCTTTGACCTATTTAGAAAAGCAAAACCACCTCTAACATCTTTGAACAGTAAACACACAAAAAATACCTGTATTTTGAAACATGTAGACAGACACATAAGTATACATATAGTGCTGTGGCACTCACACTGCAAAGAAATAAATAAAATGCACTCAGTCATCCCAAACTGTCAGTTCAACAAATAATTGCCGGCTTCCCTGTAGCAGGGCAGATGAATGACAGCTGATGTAACTGTACTCAGCACAAAGATTACATTATCTTTGGCAAATAAAGAACAGGGCTTTCCATCATTCTTATGTGAATATATTGGTTTTGTTAATACATATGTTAATAAGTTAATAATAATAACATTATGTTAAGACTTACTTAGTTTAAGCAAATCACAATTTGTATTTTTCTCACAAGACTCCAGCATTCCTGTTCTTAAAACCCTTTAGACCTGTGCATTATGTTTTGATGGCTTTACAGCACATAACACCAGATTGGATGTTGTGACAGTCATATATGAGTGTTTCTCTATGCTTAATCAGCACTCCTATGTAATCTTTATGATATAATATACATGCGGTAGTGATATATTTTAAAACTGAAATAAAGCTAAAAATACAGTATATGAAACTGCTAGTCTCTAGTGTAAAGTACACACACCCACACAGAAAAACCAAAATAAAATTCCTTAAGCTTTATCTGTGTTGCAGATGCAGTCAGCTCAGCATTTGAAAGACTGGTATGTTCTATCTTATGACTTTGAAGGCTACTTTATCCGCCACATTCTATTAAGTGCAGAAATCCTTGTCATTTCAACTGTAAAGAGGGAAAAAGACTTCAGAAATAAATGATGAATGTGAATCTTTTAGTAACCAAGGCATTCAATTCCCAGCAATTAAAGAGCTATTTTGACAGCTCATACCTTAAACTTTTTTTAAATCATTTCTTATCCTGGGGCTAATTTATTCACAACCCAGCACATACAAAATGCAGCGTAGCTGTAATGAATCTCTTAGTAGTAAAATCTAAGCACTCTTAGACAGGTGTAAAATGCACATTGTTTGCAGGAAAGCTGAAAATGTGTGGCTCAAAGTCTATAACAATAAGGAAAAGCACAATTTGATAAATATCTTCAGAACAACTTCATGAAACTCACTAATTATGGTACCGTTGATTAGCACATGCAAGTAAGAATTTCACTCTGCTCTGTACACGTGATAATGATGACCCTATAAATCTAAATAAATCTATGAAGAGCTGTCTATAGAGGCCAGAGTACAGTAGAGGGTGGTAAAAGGAAAACACTGCAAAATGCAATCCAACAGCCACTTCTGTCTTTCTATCACTGATGGTCTCAGTTAGTTTTTCAGTTAAGCAAGCAAACAACCATCTATCAACCAACAACTCAATCTATTAGCTAATCACTCACTCATTCAGTACATTTATTGAAACATTCATGTACTGGATTTATAATAAATTGTGCATTCACCCGCTTACTTCTTCATTTTTTCTCACACAATCACCGATGGCTATTCACATTTTCAATACAGTCTATTAACAAGCTTTTATACAAGCATTCTCAACCACTTACTTACACACATTTTGTATCATTCACTCAAACACTCAATTATAGGGTAGTGTTTAAGGCTTTGGATTTGAAACCCTGAGGTTGTGGGTGACAGTGGGTGACCATGAGCTAGTCACTTTGCCTGCCTGTGCTCCCATTGGAAAACCAAAAGAAACATATCATAAATATTGTAAATTGCCTTGGATAAAGGTGTCTGCCAAATAAGTAAATGTGGCTTACTTATATTTATTTTTCACTTCCACACCGAATCATGTCTACATTCAACCACTTGTTTCATTCATCTTATGCTTATTATTTGTGTAGTTAGTCATTTATTACTTCACATATTTAAAATGATCTATTATTCTAACACAAAATTAGGTAGACACTCACTCAGGTCTCCATATCCACTCACTCAATCTCTCACTCCATTGCTCTTTCAGATACTTACAAATCATTCATTTGTATTTCCACTCACTCATATATGTTTCTTATTTTCTGACTCACATTTTTAAAACAATCAGAAATTACTCGATACTCACTCATTCACAGAATACATCAATCAAGTCAATTGCTCGCTTACTCAAGCACTCGGTTGTCTGTATACTCGTCACTCACTTGCTCACTCATATGTTCAAATCACATAAGCAATCATGGTATATTCACTTGCACTTTTTATCTTATTTCCTTACTCATTCACTTATTATCTATATATTTCTAACACAATCAACTGATCATTCAGTAATTAGGAAAACACTCACTTACTTAATCATTCAATCAATCAAGTGAATTGATCTTTCAGTTACACACTCAATCATTATCATTCGCTAATATTTATACTCACATAAGTCATCAATCATGCAGTTAATACATTATCTACTCACTCACTCAGTCAAGGTAGTCTTTGCAAAGAATATTTCCACTTTTTGCAGGGATATTAGCTTTGGGACTGTTGGAATACATTATTATTGTGTATTTTGTGGTTTGAAATCAATTCAATGGGTCATTGTTGCTTTTTGACCACCATTTCGTTTACTACAACTGTGGCCATTTTGAGGTACATGTTTATTTGAACATTATTTGTATACAAGGTGACTGTTATGTGCATAACAATGCAATTTCATTGTCTTTACTTGACACCTGGAAGTTGCTTCATGACCTTGTTAACCAGAAGGTACTCGATGCTGTGATGTGCTCCTCCCTATGTCTATGTTCCTGGATTTTTTGTAAAGATAATTTTATAGTTTACTTGAAGACCTTTTCAGAACTAAAATACTTGGATTTGATTTTTGGTGATGTTCCTAACTTTTTGTTTTGGTTTCATTTTGATTTCCCAGCATCGTCTTTCTGACCACATTATTTGATGTTCCCATTCCCTTTCCAAATCCTTTCACTCTTTTTTCCTGTCCGAGGCAGAACACTAATCAAATAAACAAATAACCAGTTAGTTAATTATTTACTCACACTCACTCAGTCATTCAAGTAAAAATAAACAACTCAATTACTCATTGAAGAAATATTCTGCCTCTCAGTCAGTACGATCAGGAAGCACTCTGTTTTACTGCTACTGTCATTAAATTATTAGAAATCTAGGATTGGAAAATAATATATAATATACAATCAATAGGGATACTTTTTGATAAAAAGTAATTTAATATATCTTATTAAAGTATTTTTATAACAGTGTTTTTGAAAATATTGTTAAATACATATGCCTATCTCTCTAATTTCCTTGTCTTTATCTATACTTTACTTTATCTATTCTAATATTTAAGGGGTTTTATTAAATTAGTAATATATTTGGGCTTCTTTTTGGTGGGTACTTTTACATCTGTTTTTATGGGTCACCCATTTTGTATATATTAAATAAAACATTAATTATGTTATAACTAACTAGCCGTCCCCCATGGCTCCAACCACGTAGTAGTGAAACAGGGCAGTAAGAAGGGCCCTGTTCTACTCCCTACTCCTGATGTCATGCTTCCCCCTCCCCTCGGCTTGCAGCCTCTGTCTTGGATAAGTGCGAATATATCACTCCTGCAAGTGAACTATGCAAAGTCAACCAGAATGTTCAAGAAAATTATAGAAAAAAAGCCAATCTAAATCCGTTAAGTAGTTCTTTCATTTGCTAGCTAAGCAGAGGTAAGGTAGTCCCCGAGGTTGGCGTCTGAGTGAGGAGGGCCCCGCCCCCCTCCCCTTGGCCAGAGGCGTAGCTAGGGTTTTCAGGACAACTCCTGTTTGCCAAAATGCAATGGGGAAGGGAAATTTGGCACCCCCTGGATGCTGCACCCAGGGACAAATGTCCCCCCTTGGCCCCCCTTAGCTATGCCACTGCCCTTGGCCCGCTGCGTGTCTCTTGGATTCACGCAAATAAATCGGTACTGTAAACGAACTATGATATTTACCGCAATGAAAGAGGTTGCAAAATCAACCAGAATGTTCAAGCAAATTATATAAAATTCCCCGATCTAAACCCATTAAGTAGTTCTCTCGTGAAAGGCGAACAGACATACAGACAGACAGAGAGACTTTGGATTTTATATACAGTATATAGTGATGAGCGCCAGTGCATTCTCAACCACATGCCTGTCGTTCCACTCTTTCCCTAACTTACCCTAATTACAAAAATGTTTGGACTGTATGGAAAATGCTACAAGAAACAAAAAGGAGCATTTGTAAAGTTCTCCTTGTACTATATTGAAAACACTATCACAACGCATTATTTGATGTTTTACCTTGTTATTTTAATTTTTTTTTATGTACACTCAAATCTCTTGACACTCCAAAAAAGTTTACTACTGTGTAACATCATCATTTCTTTTAATAGCTTTGATTAAGTATTTGTCAACTGAAGACACAAGTTGGTTAAGTTTAGCAAGTGGAGTTCTGCCGCTCAGCTGAGCAGTTATACAGGCCTTCATTACCATATTCACGCATATTTTGCACTTTATATTGCGCCACATATTCTCAATCAGAGCCAGGTTAGGACTGCATGCAAGCTAATATAGTACTTGCACTTTTTGCTTATACATCCATGTACTTGTAATCCTGGCAGAATGTGGTTTGAAAAATGCAATGATGTCCCTAGAAAAGGTGCCATCTGGATGGCAGCATATATTGCTCCAAAATGAACACATATCTTTTCTGCATCAATAGTGCCCCTACAAATGTGGAACTGACCCAGGCCATGGACATTGACAGACCCCCAACCTGTGACAGAAACTGGCTTTTGGACCTGATGCTGGATTTGGATGGTGAATTATCTTTTTGGTCTGGAGAAAAAGATGGCTTTTTTTTTCCAAAAACTGAGTTGTTGACTAATCAGACTGCAAAACCCAATTCCACTGTGCTACAACTAAGAAAAGACTGAGCCTGGAGAAGTTAGTGATTCTTCTGAACAGTGCTGACACATAGCTTCTACTTTTAACAGTAAAGCCTTAACTTGCATCTATGGATGCAGAGGTGAATGGTATCCTGAGTCCATGTTATGATATCCATTATAGACACATGATGGTTTTTAAGACATTGACATCTGAGGAATCTGAGATCTTTCAGAAGTGGTTTTCTGGCTTGCACTGATCAGTTATCAGGCATATTCAAAAGTGTTTTTTTTTTTTTGCTTTGTCCACACATCGAGATTCCTTGAATCTCTTAATTATTTTCTGTACTGTAGAGGGTGAAATGCGCAACGTCCTACCAATCTCTTTGAGAAACAATGTTCTCAAAGTGCTTGATTATTTGTTGACATATCCATTGGCAAATCGGCAAGCCTCAACCCATCCTTCCTCTTGAAGGACAAGGCCTTTTTTTGAGGCTCTTTATATGGTATAACACAATGACACACCTGTTTCAGATCATCTTGTTATTTCAACATTGTTATTTGTCCTAAACTACCCCACCCCAACTTTTTTTGGAACATGTTGTGGTGGCTCTGAGGCTAGGGATCTGCACTGGCAATCGTAAGGTTACCAGTTCTAATCCTGTAAATACCAATAGGGACTCTGCTCTGTTGAGCCCTTGAGCAAGGCCCTTAACCTGCAATTGCTGAGCGCTTTGAGTAGTGAGAAAAACGCTATATAAATGCAAAGAATTATTGTGTTTCAGGTGTCAGTTTCAGATTAAATGTATATATTCAAAATGCAAAGCATTTTAATAAAAGTCAAACTAATAGAAAACACTTATTTTTGTTTTTATTAGCATTTTCAATACTGTCCCAACTTTTCTTTAATTTGGATTGTATTTCTCAGTAAGCCAATCTCCTTTTCATTTATCTTCCTTCATCCCACTTTGCATCACAATCCTTTCATAAAATTACTTTGAGTTCCACCTTTCCCGTTCATTTGTAATGCTAAATTTTTGGGAGGATTTTTAAGTTAAAACAGGCTTGATGGACTGAATGGTCTCCTCTTGTTTGTCAAATTGCTTTTGTTCTAATGTTCTAAGTTATAACTTCTGTTTTACAACTACCCAAACACACATTAAGTTATGTTGGTTAATTTCAACTCATTTCCTTTTCTCAATTTCTGCTAGATCAGTAACAGTAGACAAATTCTTTGGAGTAATACCATGCTTTCACCTCAGCTAAATTCATTATAGCCTTTACTTGTTGCTCATCAACACTTAATAGATTGTGTACTTGACTGCCTTGTCTTCCCTAACTGATTTATGCACGTTAGCTTCCTGTCAATAAAGAATAATCTTCAGAAATGTGCTACCAACTTGTAAAGCTCTAGACAGCAAAGTGATGACTTTTCTTGATCTATTATCATTGCTCAAGGTGAATACTATAAGACTGTTAAACACTCTGAGATATTCTAATGCTGGACTGTATACTATCCTAAACCTCCTTTGGACAGTTAATAAAACCTTATCCACTTTTGCATGGATTTTGTTGAGATTTTGTTCCCACTAATGTTCAAATTATCTTTCTGATGAGATACAAGCTCTGAAGTGTGTGTAGTGAGATATCATATCATTTATTAAAAGTATCCAGTTCTATGAGGGATGAAACAAGTGTAGATGTACTTCACACCCTATACTCCAGAACTTTCTGTAAAGCTTCAGTGGTAAACTTTAGCTTTGGTAAAGTCTACCTGAGAGAGACATGTTGCTAAAAGTCCCTGGACTATCAGAACGCACTGAGATATAATGCCAGAGAACTGAAAAAAGCGTAAAGGGCAAACCAGGAGAGAGATGCGAAACAGAAAAAAGTTTAAACTCCGAGACTGAAAAGCACTGAAACAACATAGCCAAAGTGATAGACAAAAATCAAGGTCAGAGGAATGAAACCTAAAAGACTCATTAAAAAGCAAGGAGTTCTCAAATGTTTAATAAACATTTCTTTTCCACAGCATGGATAAAGACAAAGTGAACTGGGCATCCACCTCTGCAATTGCCTGCAGGTTATGACCTTGGGAGATATGTCCACTAATGACAGGAAAAATTACTCAGGCAATGGGAACAAAGCTGCAGCACTCCCAAGAAAAAACAAGATAGCCAGCAGAATGGAATAAAATCCAAAAATATAACAAGAGCTACCTAAAGAAAATGGCATACAGTAGCCAAAACAGAGCGTAAATGGTACATGAATAGACAGCACTTTTCCACTAATAAAGTACATTGGCATGGGTACATGCAACCAGTGGGACTTTGGTAGGATCCTCGCATTGGATCTGTTCACAGAGTCGGCTAAAGTGTAGCAGAAGGTGTTGCTTCTGACCCAAGGTATGTGGTGTGAAGCAGAGGCAGTGGTGTCAATGTGCAGGTAGTGGATTAGGTTAGCTGAGAACATGTGGAGCAGCCTATGAAGAGCAGTGAAGCAGTGAAGGACAAGGAAGGAGACAGAAGTTTCAAAGGCCACCTACTATCAGTATTGCCTGAGTGCTAAATTCTTTCCACTGTCCCTAGATTATTACAATATAATTTCTTTATTTTTTAACTGCTATTTTTTTTACCTCTTGTACTGATACTACCATGTGTTGTGCAGTCTTTCATTTCTCACTCCCAGATGACTATTATTGTACAAACATTCAGATAATTGCTGCTTATTCTGATCTGCTGCTAGAAAAGAATATTTGTGGGCTTTTACCAGATTCTCAATTCAAGTGATCTGTATCAGATTTCCGCACATCTACTGTCGATCCAGTAAATCCAAGTTGGAAGTAACAAATGTATCTCTAAAGTGCAGTTTCAGTTCTTTAGTCTTTACTGATTTCTCAGATTTTCTGGTGTTTTGTCAATTTACCTTGAACAGTCTGCATTATTGGTGTTGCTTTCACACAATCAGTCAATCAATCAATATACTGTACACTAGTTTTTCCTCCATATATGATTTGCTTTCTATATAATTTTATTTCCACAAAAAGATCAATTATGCCTTTATTTGTGCTTTGACATTATGAATCAAAATAAGAAAGGATAAACCTGTCACTAAAAAGCAACCCCAGGATAGCAGAATTGTCCACTCTCATTTTTGTTAAGCCATCAACACACCCAAATTCACACAGAAAGGTTTAGTCAGTCAATCAATCATTCAATCCTTTTACAAGTAACTATTTCAAATGATGTTCTTTGCTCTTTTTCACAGGTTAGAATTATGTTTACCTTTCTGTCTAGACCAAGTAAATCCAAAGGTCATTCATTTATTCATTCATTTTCATGCATTTCAAGATAACTCCCAACTCCCTTTCAAGTTGTCTATTGTTGTACTGTCATCTAAGCCAATAATTTGATCCACTGCTTTTCATACTTGCATGGAAGCCCAATCTACTCACAGAAGTGATAAGGCTGAGTTAAGATTGAACACTGATAGGGCACAGATATACCCACAAAATAACTTAATATGTTTGACTTTTCTAAAGGATAACCATGAACATGAACATATTCAGTATGAAGAACCCGCAAATCCATAAAACTTGGAATCAAATGTCATAGCCAAGAAACCCACAAATACCTTGTTTCAATGACACCAACTGAAAAAATGTTCAGATTTAGTATAACATTTCAAATATCTGGGACATTGTTAGGGTAAAATATAGTGGAGTTCGAATGACTTTTTTCCCTCATCTATATTGAACATCAAAGCTTTTCTTTTCTTGGCTTCAGCATGCTATCAACCTGACAAACATGTCTGTGCTTCACAATGCTGAATTCTGGTTGTAGTCATTACATGGAAAAGCCTACCTTGAATTATTTAATCTAGCAAAAAAAAAAAAAGGGCAGAGGGGGGTAATGACAAGCTATGCCCATGAAGAGAGCAGGGGCCATTTAATCTGACATCCGTTGCC
This sequence comes from Erpetoichthys calabaricus, assembly GCF_900747795.2. NCBI lineage: Eukaryota > Metazoa > Chordata > Cladistia > Polypteriformes > Polypteridae > Erpetoichthys > Erpetoichthys calabaricus. The sequence goes on from NC_041395.2 coordinate 173,539,177, forward strand.
TATTTCATGATTAATTATGCCTTATGAAAGCCAGCCTGCTCTGTGAAATTCTGATTAAATAGCTGACAGATGTAAGCTTGGCGAAAGCAATGTTGTCAACGCAAGAGAATCCGAGATCCTGTCTCGCTCTTTCTCTCTCTTTTTCTTTCACTCTTTGATTAATGGCACATGGTTTATTTTTTCCAGAGATGTCAGTCAATAGAGGAATCCTCCTCAAATACACATGAAAATTTTGCAACAGAAGAAATGTAAAGTCAATACCACTTGATTCTGACTAGCCAAGCCCAAAGTGGATCGATCAGTTGAGTTGGGGCACTTGATAAGCATACAAAATGGGGTGCATGTCCAGAACATAATGGGCAGACCCAGAAACTATGAAGCCTTAGAAGCTTCCCTTTAATTTTCCGGGAACCAACCCTTTAATTTTCTAGAAAGAATAAACTATGGTTCATCCATAACGTGTAGACACTAGAAGGTGATAGTTGGATTTGACCCCTTGATGGACATTAAGGATTCCATAGTGGCCACTATTAAAAATATCATAACAAGATATAAATCTAGCTAGCCACCATATAGATTAAGAAATCAAGTACTCTGTCAACACAAGTAGGAGCGAATGAATGACTGTGAGTGAAAGAAGCCAAAGACAAGAGGGAGAAGGTTATGTGGGGAGCTAGACTGTTATTTTTAAGTTTATCTTGTGATCTAGTACCTTGTTATTTAAACAACATATCTTACTATTTTTTTTTTTTTGATCTGACAGTACTGATGGACCGAATTAGATCTCAACAGCACAAAGAACATATGATTTAAGTAATCTCGCAGCTGACTTAGATTAATTTGTCAGATGTAATTCCTAAAATGAACTTGGATTCAGTGATATCAGATGCTTTCCTACTAAAGAAAGGGCCCTTTTGAGCTTTCTCACTGTTCAGAGAAGACAGGCTTGTCATCCTTCACTTTTGTCACTGATCTGGACATGTTCTCACCATGATTAAAAAGACTTTCTTTTTACCCCCTTTTGTATTAGAAGCAACAACATTAATTTTCTTGCGATTTTCTTGCTAATGAAAGCATCCTCATTACTCTGCTGTAGAATGCAATGACACCCTATTCACCCATTTCTTTGTGTCACAACCTCTTCTCCCCACATTGCCAAAGAGAATCACCTTGTCCTTCACCATGCATTTTTGATGACAATGACCTCAACCCACTGTCTGCATCATTAATAACAACCTCATCATTCTATCCTGTGCATCACGAGATGACAAGCAATTCATCCTTCTTTCTCGCTGACCAATGCAATGGCCTTAATCTTCTGTTTTTATTTCAAAGGACAATCCCCTCCTCCTATTTGTTGTTTTATTGATGAGAGCCCACATCTTCTCGCCCAATTCTTTCCACTACTGAAGACAGCTGCTTATCTCTTCTTTTTTTATCATTCAAAACAATCACTTTCTCTTTCTGGCCACATCAAGATTACATGTGCTATATTCTTGTCCATGGATCATGAAAACAAATATTAATTGATCAACATCAGCCTCACATCCTGAGAACCACTTTATCCTTTCCCTTAAATCGACAACATTCTATTCACAGATTGCACCTTTATTCCTTTTGCTATTGATAATCACACCGATTTCACCATGCGCATTTTACCACAGTCACCTGCTTATTGTTGACAGATTCATGTATAGCAGAGCGCTTTTTCTAAAAAAAAAGAATGAAAGAGATCATTCAAGTGGCCACATAAAGATTACATGTGCTGTATTCTTCTCCATGGATCATGAACAGTGGGGCTGAGCACTGATCATTTTACCATTGGTACAACTTTATTACTTAAAGCTGAAAGGTAATAAAGTACAATGCGCCAGTAAATTAAATAGTTTGAAAAAGGAATAAATTGCAGCTGAAACAGTATGCAATATGACAGTTAATGAAGCAATCTTGCTAACCTTCTGCAAATGAATAGTCTTGTTATGACTGAAGGCTTTGAGATGGACAATATTTGGAAGAACATAGGAAAAAGAAGGAAAGGGGGATGAGCAGGACGTTATCAGTATTTTCTAAATGAAAACACTTTAGAGGGATGTTGTCAGGATATAACTAATTGTGGAAATTTAATGTAAATTTTAATACACATGCAGCATCAATATGCGCATTTCATTTAATTTTTCATTGTCAACTTTATTTGTACTCCAAGTCAGATATTTCCTTTTTTTATTATTAACATTCAATCATCATATACCATCATATTAACTAAATACTCCACTGTAATGATTAAGATTGCATTTGGTGAGCTGAATTCAATTCTATCTTTAGTGCAAATTATTGACTAAAGGAGATTATATTTCTGGTGGGTAGCTAAGAGCAAAGAAATGTGTTCCCAAATGAGTCTATCTTGTAGCTCCTTTAAATATAGTCATCAGTAACTAGGTATTCAAAAGAGTCAAATTCAAACATCTTCTCTGTTTGTTTTCTATGACAACCATCTATTCTACAAAGATGTATTGTGTATTGTGTGTCCTTTTCATCAGTCTTCATGCATTATGAACTGAAGTAATGACAACTACTGTATACTTCTTTCTGTACACTCATTTTGCTGGCAGTACTCCTATTTATCAATAATGACATCATGAATGTTGCCATCTTTTCAATAAACCTACTGTATAATGCCAGTTATTTATCCACTGATGCCAACCTCATGTGTATTTTTGCCTTTATTTCTATTTATTGTCATCAGAAATCATGTATTCATAGATGGCATCGTGACTTACTCATGAAATGCTCACCAAGCATTCCTTTATGTCAGCCAATACATGGTGTGGACGCTAGGGGCGCTGTTGCCCCGTTGAACTCACCAGACAGACATCCCAGACACACTTTTAAAACACCAAGAAGAATCTTTTAATAATTTCTTCAAATAAAGTGCACAAAGCACCGCACACTCCACAATTCACAATAATAAATCAATAATCAATTACAAATACCAATCCTCCACTCCCAGCAGCTCTGTCACACTCCCACCCAACTCCGGCTCAATCTGCTGGGCTTCCCATAATCCTTTTAAAGTCCATGACCCGGAAGTATTTCTTCTCCGGGTCAAACGCCTTCTTCAAGTATTCCAGAAGTACTGCGGGTTTCCATCCTCATGATTCGGAAGTACTTCCAGGTTAGCGTCACGGTAATATTCCTGGGGTTCTTGGTGAGCTCCCCCTTGCGACACCCATGGCACCCAACAGGGCTGAAGAGACGGACTCCATGTCCCATACTGCCCTGCGGGAATCCGAGGAACCACTTCCATCCAGGGGAGCTGCCATCTAGCGTCCCGGGGGATGTAGTGTCCTGAAAAGGCTGGTTTCTTCTGTTGAGGGACATCCCGGCCGGACTGAAATGCCGGCCGTCCATCACAGTACTCCTCCCCTAGCTGAGCATCATAATGCGAGGTGGCCAGCCCCGCTAGGGTAGTCCTTCCCCGGGAGGGGACTGTCTGCCCTGACCGGACCACGGCTTCTTCCTGTAATACAAGAGCAGGCGAACAACAGGGGGACATGGCAGTTCTGTTTCCCTTTAACAACCTCCCCAGTTCTACCTGGACAGTTTTGCCATAAGTGGCCCGGCCTATGGCATTCATAACATAGCCTCCTCCCGTTTAGTAATGTCCTGCGGGACTGGAAGCAGGCTGGTAACTTCTGTGTTGCCTTTTGTCCAGCTGGGGGCGGACTATCTCCCCGCCCACATGGAGAGCGTACCCTCCACACATGCTCTGTGTTAGGAGCTCCCTGTTTTACCTGCGGGATCTCCTTTTCTTTCTGGGGCTTGCTTACAGTTTGGGTCTCCCTATGAATAAGAGAGAGACCCTTTACTGTCTGCACCCCTTTTATTTTAAGTGAGACAGATGTCGATGTCTTAAGGCTCGGGACCACTCGTAAGCCAGCACTATCTCGCTGCTCCGATGGCCCCGCTCTTTCCACCAAACACTCGGTCATTACGCCTACATCAATTGTGGGACTTAAGGTTACTTGGCAGCCGATACTAGAAACTTGCGCTGCCCTTGTAATCTGAGTCCCTACTTCATGTACGGTACTGGATACGCTCACCTGTACCACCGAATCAGTCATCTGTTGAAGCTTCCGTCCACAGCGGCGTAAATATTCTTCCACACGCCTTAGGGGTGCCTCGGCTGTTGCTCCCAATTCCTCGATTACTTTTTTAATTGAGGTGATGATCTGTAAAAAGCTTTGGACAGACTTTATTAGTTTTTCAAGGTCCCGCACATTAAAGTCTTTTTCTTGATCAGCTGGAGTCAAGCTTGGGCTTTCAAAAACCCTGCCCTCCAGCTGCGAGCCAACAGGCTTCTCCTGCACCTGCGCGGTTGGGTCTCGCATGGCCTTTTGGGATTTGGAATTCCGGAGACTGGCTTCGAGCCAACCATGATCCGCCTGACTCAATTTTTCGGCGGATCGATAGATCATTCCCCGAAACTCCTTACCTTTAATTATGCCATGCGATGGTTCGTCCGCCTTCCCCTCCCTTTTTGTGAAAACCGTGTCCGTCAATGGGTCTTGACTCCAGCCTATGGACCGCGGTTGACCTTCTCCTTCCCGTGATGCATCGGGGCTGGTAATGTGTCCTAGGCTGTCCGACCTCATGCAGAAGTGTTCCGTGCTTTTGTTCCCCTCGGATAGTGCACAACCGTCTTGGGGAGGACTTGCCAAGGTATGAGCAGGGGACAAAATGGGTTATTTTAAATATGTTTTCAATCCCTCCCCCGGCACATATCTTATCTATGTTATCGGCACCCAGAAAAATGTCTTCCCAGTCACACTTTTAAAACACCAAGAAAAATCTTTTAATAATTTCTTCAAATAAAGTGCACAAAGCACCGCACACTCCACAATTCATAATAATAAATCAATAATCAATTACAAATACCAATCCTCCACTCCCAGCAGCTCCGTCACACTCCCACCCAACTCTGGCTCAATCTGCTGGGCTTCCCACAATCCTTTTAAAGTCCATGACCCAGAAGTATTTCTTCTCCAGGTCAAACGCCTTCTTCAAGTATCCCAGAAGTACTGCGGGTTTCCGTTCTTGTGACTCCGAAGTACTTCCAGGTTAGTGTCACTGTAATATTCCCCAGATTCTTGGTGAGCTCCCCCTGGCGGCACCCATGGCACCCAACAGGGCTGAAGAGACGAACTCCATGTCCCATACTGCCCTGTGGGAATCCGAGGAACCATTTCCATCCAGGGGAGCTGCCATCTAGCGTCCCGGGTGATGTAGTGTCCTGAAAAGGCTGGTTTCTTCTGTTGAGGGACGTCCTGGCTGGACTGAAACGCCGGCCGTCCATCAAAATGGATAGAAACTTCATGTCCTTAAAGTGGAGAAGGACAAACAAACTGTAATTGTCTTTACTACACTATTGACACATAGACTTATCTTGTTCAACTTGAAGAATCCTAACTCTCCTATTCTAAGTCAATGGGTGGTACATACTTTTGAAACTGGAAAAAATCAAATTCTCACTTAGAGGATCTGTACAAAACTGTTTCAATACCTGGCAGGATCTAATCAATAACATTTTAATATAAGCATTTAAATTGAGGAAGCAGGTTCTCTCCCCTCTTTTACTCCATTTATCTATATTCATTTATTAATTTATCTATTTACTTATTTTTACTAGCTTAAAGTTTTACTCTGCAGGCCTAGTTCTCTTTCTCAGGGGTGGGGGTTGATTTGTTTCTAACCTATTTTGTAAAACTTGATTTATTTGTTATTTGATTTTAATAAAATAGATAACCCATCATACACAAATGCCTGTCCACAGTTGGCAATTTCACATTTATAAATATTCTACTCTTGTCTGTAAATAAATGACATGGCCACATTTTCACTATTGCAAGTTAATATTCCTCTCTATGTATTATTTATGATGGATGGCAACTTTATATGCAGTAAGTCACTATTGACTACCAGTTCAATTTTTTTCAGGACTGGTAATGGACGGCTATTCATGTTTCTTTTCACATGATGTTAGTCTTCTCCACCATCTATTGTACTTCAGCATTCACCTCATCTGTTTGAAGAGCCAGTTGGTAATGTCATTCATTCATCTCACTCTTATTTCTATTTGCATAAAAGAGCCAACAATAAGCTCTCCTGTCTTTCTGAATTTCTCTATTAAAAAATATTCTACCTGCTGAAGAGTCCATTTCCTCACTATTGCTCATATACCACTGTTATGACCCCTGTTTTATTGTAGTAAGTCATCAGTTCCCAAAAACAGCTTATTGTAATATAGAGATATTGTGTAGTAGGTTCCTTAGGAGGCGTTCAGTGTCATTTGTTGAAGATTTTGAGCTATTATTATCATTGTTTACTAGTTTTTACTGTTATGAAAATGATGTCATTTCACCACAATTTTGAAATTGTTGTAGGGTCATAAGCCATAATGTTCATGGCTGCTATGCCTCTTGTCATCATGCTCTGGCTCTATACAATGGCGGCAGCAGCAGCATTCAGCCAAGTGTGGAATGGAATTCAGATAAAACGGACAAGAATGAATGTTAGTGACAGCTACATATCTACAGTTATCGTAAAGCTTTGCTTTGTTTATTTTTACTTAGATTTTTGGTTGCTCAGTCTGGTTTTGACAATTGAATTTGACACCCTGGTTGGTATGGGGACCACGGGAACAGAGCATAGAAGCTCAACCCTATAGGGGCCCGTGGTCACCGCCAGGGGGCGCTCAGATGTCTGAAAAGCCCTGGACGTCAGCACTTCCACCACACCCGGAGTTGCTGGCAGAAGGAAAACCAGGGACACCCGGAGTGCTTCCGGGTGCTCGTGCGGCACTTCCACCACACCAGGAAGTGCCGCAGGAAGATCATCTGGAGGCACCTGGAGCACGTCCGGGTGTACATAAAAGGGGCCGCCTCCCTCCATTCGTCAGCTGGAGTCGGGTGGAAGAGGACAGAGCTCGGAGGAGAGGAGTGGAGGCAGTGAAGAGAGAGGCATTGTGAGAGGCCTGGACTTGAGGGTGTGTGGTGCAGGGGCACCGGGTTGTGTGCAGTGTTGTAAATAGTTGAATTATGTATAATAATGTGTGGTTTTGAACCATTGGTGTCTGCCTGTCTGTGTCCGGGCTGGTTCCCTCAATGGCTAAGGACAGTCCCTTGATTGTCCTGGGCAGGACCTCTTGTTGGTCCTCCCACAACACACACACACAATGCAACAGAATACTAATCAATACAATTAACATAGGAAATGAGCAAAATAAACATAGCAGAATTTGAACACCCTGGCTATCACACACATACTCTTTATATGAAGGAGAAATCCATAAAACTTGGAAAAGAAGTAGAGCGTACAACCACAGACAGGCTGTGCACACTTAGTATTCAATAGTGTTAACGTCTTATAATCTGTAAGTTTTCAAGGTTTATCCGTGAGTTAAAAAATAAGGAGAAAATTGATGAATTACAATGGAAAGCACAGTCTTTTTTTTAACTTCACAGCTCTATCAAAAACCTTTCAGGTATAATGGGCATAAAAAAGATGGAAGGAAGAATAAATATCAAATAAATATTTAAAGAGAAATGTTTAGACTGCAAAGCAAAAGATAATCCCAATTCTTAAGCACAGAATGTTGTCCATAAATACAGTGTGGTAGTCATCTTAATAGTGTGGTACAAAGTCACATCTTGTAGTGTATTCTGCCAGACTCTCTTTGTAGAATATATGACTTCTGGAGGTATGAAGGACCAAATGACATGTCCTTGTAAATATTTGTGTTTCTTTTCTTGTAATATTATTTACTTTTTTCTTTGGCTGATGTCTTTATCCAAGGTGACATTTTGAGATAGAACTGGTTAAATTTCTTTTTTGTTTTTCCAATTGAAGCACAAACAGGTGAGGTGACTTGCTCTTGGTCACACCGTATCAGCAGCAGGATCTGAACCAACAACCTCAAACTCAGCCTCGAGGTTTGAAGTCCAAAGCCTTAACTGCTACACCAAACTGCCTACCTTGTTTGCTCTTGAAGTGGCATGGTGGTAGAGTGGTTAGTGCTGCTGTCTGACAGACTAGTGTTGTGGGTACAGATTTCTTGCAAGGTAGCTTTCTGTTTCGATCATCTACATCACAGGTGTCAAACTCCGGTCCTCGAGGGCCGCAGTGGCTGCATGTTTTTATTCTAACCATCTTCTTCATTAGTGAGCCGTTTTTACTGCTAATTAACTTCTTTTGCTTTAGTTTTAATTAACTTGACTCAGGCTCCTTAATTGTCTCTTTTTCCTTAATTAGTAGCCAAACAATAATGAGACATCAAACAAGCCACCATATGACAGAAAAAAATAGAAAAAATCAACAGATTTGGAAATGTCTGCTGTGGCAGAATGAGAGCAGCAACAAGCCATTGAATTAAATAACGGGCTTAATTAACAGCACGAATCAGCTTCTCATTAACAGACTGGTTGGAGTGAAATTGGCTGGAGTTTGAAATCCCAGTTTAGCTGGTCATCTGTTGGCTCGTTTCACGTCTCATTTCTGTTTGGCTGCCATTTAATGAAGAAACAAATCAATTCAGAGGACTGAATCCTTAAAAACAGGGCTATTGAAATGAAGGGAAAAGGAGTTAATTAGCAGTGAAAACTACTCACTGATTAGGAAAAGGAGTTAGAATGAAAACCTGTAGCCACTGCGGCCCTCCAGGCCCGGAGTTCGACACCCCTGATCTACATTCTTCCAGAATCTATGTGGTTTTAATCTGAATAATGAAAATGAACTTTTACATATCAAAAGATGTACGAATTGATTCTAAACTCACCCTTGGGTGTGTATGTTAGGAGCCCTTTGATGGACTGGTGTCCTGTCCAGCCTTCATTCTCCAGTTGTCCAATTCCACCTTGATATCCTCCAACCCATTACCCCGAACTTGATTAAGTGGCTCTATTTGCAATCAAGAGATGAGGAAAGAGGTGTGAGTGCAATTCACTGCATCACTTTTCAGTCTGCGCCAAATGATTGTTAGTATCGTATATACTCGTGGATAACTTCTTGTGTGGATAAGTCGGGACTTGATTTTACCGTATAATTTCTGGTATTTTATAATGTCGTTCATATAAGTCGAATGCGGAAAACTCACGCTATTGGTCCAAGACATTATGATATGCTAACGCCCACCTGAGGGAGTAACCATGGAGCACACTGCCTTTTTTTTCTATGTATTGTACCTATGTGACCACACAGTAATGCCTGAACTATTTTGAAGCAATGTTTGCACTGATTTGTGTTTTTTGTATCGCACACCCTCATACACCTTTATCATAAGAGCATCCCTTACCTATGATGGAGCGTTCGATCAGAAGAAAATACGAAGCTGGTTTTAAATTAAACGTCATTGAAGTAGCAGAAGAAATTGGTAACTGCTCTGCTACAACAAAATGGACAAGAAGATGTAAACAAAAAACAAATAAGTGTTGCATTTTTGAACGAGCATATAAGTCGGCGTATGTTTTTATGATCGATTTTTCAGGTTTCAAGACCCGACTTATACGTGAGTATATATGGTAGTTGTGCACAGTGGCAGACCTACATTTTTGGGGCCCTGAACTATTATGGGGGCCCAATCACAACCATGCAACAAGGTATGGGTAATTGCTGTTACCTTCTTCTGTTGGGTTGTTCCATGACAGATCACCACAATTCTTTCATAAAAATGTAACCACTACATCTCAGATTTTGATTAAAAATTCAGTACTGGATTATCTCACATGTCAAAGTCACTGGTGTGAATAAAAATTTCCTATTCCTTATAGTTTTCAAGTTACGGGGGCATGAAAATTAAGGAAATGTTATATATATGCATGATGCCTCATAGAATGATGAAATAAAACATAGAAAATACTATAAAATTTTATTTCAAACACCTATGAGACCACATACTACATGAAGCACATTTTACAAAAACAAAAAAAAAGTGTTTTTTCATTTATGGTTGGCCTACATTATATTTTAATAACATTTTAATTTCTATTATAAGTATTATTTTGTATTGAATTACACTATATTATTAATATTGTTATTTAAAAAAAAGTTCTCATATAGTAGATACTCAAACTTTTAACGCAATGTGGACAAAAGTCGCTTCTGGGGCTCTAAAGCTTATGCTTCATTATTTTCATGGTAGATGAGCCCCTGGTTGTGCATATTAAATTTCAACTCAAATCAAGGATACAATAGTGTAAAATTATCACACAATTTTGTTGTAACAACCACTTCCAATTTATTATATTCCCCCATATGCAAAAACTGATGACATTCAGAATGTCTACATTCCTGAAAATGAATTCAGTTTGAATGCATAACATCACTCCATCCTACTAAATGTGTCAAACAGCCCTTACAAATATGCACAGTGGTGCTGCTTTTTTTCTGCACTCAAGAGACCTTTGGCTGCCTAACTCCCAAGGGGTGCCACCAATGTTGTTTTTGAATGACTTAATAGGGTTCATTTATTTAAAATAATAAATATTTGCCCAGTCCTAAATTACAAGTTGTCTTAATATAAATTGAAGTAGAAAAATGACAGCCACTGCAATCTAGTTTTCCAGATGCAAAAAGCATACTTTGTGATTTGTCGCTACTCTTTTGACATACAAACATAAAGGGTTTTACTAGTATATAATAAAAATACAGTCAGCAAATAGATGGATGGATTAAAACTGTGTAACATCCATGTGACTGTGTAGCATCTGTGATTTCTTGTCATCAATAATATGTTAACATTATCTAATATTTTCTTTTTATCTCTGTGCCCCTTTGTTTTGCTTTCTAGTGTGGTTTGTAGATTTTCTGGTGTAGTGCTCTCCTCAAAAGGTACTAAATAAAAATAAAGTCTGTTGTCTACAGCTAGAACATTAGAACAATCTAGATGAGAACAGGTCATTCAGCCCAACAAAGCTTGCCAATCCAAGTCACTTAATTCCTCTAACATAACATCAAGCCTAGTTTTGGAAAGTTCCTATATTTTTATACTGTCTACTGCATTACTTGGTAACTTATTCAAAGTATCTATGGTTCTCTGCATAAAGAAAAAGTTTTGTAATGTTTGTGTGAAATTTACCCTTAACAAGTTTTCAACTGTGTCCCCATGTTCTTGATCAACTCAATTTAAAATAACAGTCTCGATCCACTGTACTCATTCCCTTCATAATTTTAAACACTTCAGTCATGTCACCTCTTGATCTGCTTTTGCTTAACCTGAAAAGGCTCTGCTCTTTTAATCTTTCATTATTACTCATTCCCTGTAGCCCTGGAATCAGCCGAGTTGCTCTTGTCTGGACCTATCCCAGCAGTGCTATGTCCTTTTTGTAGCCTGGAGATCAAAACTGGTACACATTAATTCAGATGAGGCCTTGCCAGTGTATTATAAAGCTTGAGCATAACCCCCTTGGACTTGTACTACATACACTGTGCTATATAACCTAACATTCTGTTTGTCTTCTTAATGGCTTTTGAACAATGTCAAGAAGTTGATAGTGTAGAGTCTACTACAACTCCTAAATCCTCATAAGGTGTACTCTCAATTTTCAGACCTTCCATCGTGGTTTCAAACATAACATTTTTAACTCCTACATGTAATACTTTACATTTACTGACATGAAATTTAATCTGCCTCAATTCTGCCCAAGCCTTTATGCTGTCTAAGTGCCACTATAATGACAGAACAGATTCTAATTATCTACTAATCTGCCTAGCTTGGTATCATCTGCAAGAAGGCCTTTATTGAGGACAGCGTCATCTGCTGCAGATGGTATGGCAGGCTGGCCAAAAAGACAAGGAGATGACTTTAATATACACATAATGTACAGTTAAATTCAAATGTTATAAATTTAAAATGCAACATGTACACTTGAATACATTAATGTTTTTGTTTTTTTCAAACACTATAAAGTTTTCTAAAATGTTTGAAATTTATGTTTCATAATACCTCACTGTAGATGCTCTGCAAGGTGTAAATAGTAAAGGATTGATTGAATGTACTCTAGAGACTTAGAGCTAATTGATTTACTTTATTATGAAAGGCATTATATTAAATCCAGAGTGAATGATGTATGTATAAAGCATTCTAAGATTATATTATAAAAGTGCTCTGTTAAATATGTGACTATTTTTGATGTGTGATGTGTGTATATATATATATATATATATATATATATATATATATGTGTGTATATATACGTTAAATATGTGACTATTTTCAATATGTGATATATATATATATATATATATATATATATATATATATATATATCAAAGGTTAAGGCAGTAGACAACAAAAATGTTTAGGGACGGCCACCCCCTATACTTGATGGTATGAAAAAAGAAAAATGTCTTTACAGATTGGAGTCCAAAACAGAATTGAGCTAACAAAATGAGTCTGGTCTATAAATAAGGCCAAAACAGCAAGAGCTGGGATCAGGGAATCTGGAACAGGAAGTGATGTTTTCTTTGGATGGGATCTATAGGTGGGTGCCAGAAGTGATCCCATCAGGTGATGTCATTGAGGGGTTCGGTCTTCAATTGGTCTGCAGAAGGAGAAGAGGAGAAAGAATCAGATGGCAGCATCAACCCCTGGTCCAACTGAGAAACAGCACTATTTGAGCCCATAAACCAACTCCCATTGTAGTTTTGGTGGTGTCCTTGGGTGCCACTAGAGGGAGCTGCTGGAGGCAGGCACTCTTGCCACAGGAATGTTCCATCTGACCTGGAAGTGTTTTCCTGAATGCAATATGGTAGCACAAGAAGTACTTCTGGGTCTGGTATAAATGAAGCTACTCTGCTTCACTTGGGGAGTCAGAATCAGGAGAGTAGTCAGACAAAGAAGGATTGTACAAGGAAAGAATTTTACTGTTAGAGTTGTGGAATGTGTGTAAGCTATTTGTGAAAATAATTTCATTTATTTGCACCTGGAACTGTGTCTGTGCTAGGTCTGGGGTTTGGGGTGCTGCAGTGCCCCCTAGTGGTCACAAAATACAGTACAAGAATATATATATACAGTACTTCAGGCCCAAATCCTCCAGATTTTTGAATGTCTTTCTTATTTTTAATCACGTATTACTATTAATGCTCCCATCTTCATTTCTAGTGTTTTGTTATTCATTCTTTTATTTTTGCTTTTTTGTTTTGCATTAAGTATCCTTCATTTCTGGCCTTTAATTGGGTTACAGTTTAATAGCTACTACTAGTGTAGATCTATTATTTTCTGTACCATTTACTTGTATAGAAGACTTGAGCATCTGCCAATAGTCATAAAGTTTACTCAACTACCATGTCATGGTGGCAGCAACTGTATACAGACCTAAATTATTTCATTAAGTACACAGCCTGACTGTGGAGCTGCAAGTTATCTTCCTGTACTCCAGCAGGCCTCTTGTTCCAAGTATGTATTATGACACACATTATCACTATGGATAGAACAGAATGCTGCTCATAATCCCGTTCCTGATTCCACCAGCTTAAGCACACCACATTTCAGTACTACCTAATGAGACTCTCAAACTGCCCACTGGGTAAAATTTAATAAATGCTCTTTCACGTTTACTACATTTTTTCCAAAGACCAATTTCTATCCCAAAGCCAAGGGGATGGTTATTTTTTGCACTTTATGATACCTCTCCAGTGTTTTCTAAATACAAGTAATTAGGATTTGTTTTGGAATACTTTGCTGTCAAATCATGCGGGACTGCACCAGAATTCTTCTCAAACTGAGGCTATTCTGCTTTTTACAGCATTGGTTTGTTGTTTTGCATTTGTATTCATGTATTTCAGTGGTGTTTCTAATATACTCACATGACCATGCACAAAATACAGGTGCCAAGAATGTAAGATACCCTCTGAGAATCCCTCAATGCTACATCCTCCTGGAGTGCAACAGAGCTCAGGGAAAACAGAACTGTGTGTGTGTTATATCTGCTCCAAGACTCTGGCAGGAACACCAGACCTGTGGTCTTAGCATATGCCTGCTCCTGATGAAATAAAAGCATGGATTAATAGAGACTAATTTAGGGCCTTGTTGAGTCAGACCTCTCTTCTTCTCAGAACATATTTCCAGAGACTGCAAAGACTTGCATCATATTTAGAAAAAAAAACAGCCTTTGCATTTTATAGCTAGTTTTAATAAATAAGAAAATGGCTTTTAGATGATTGCTGTACTGTGGCCATGGGATTCATTATATAGCTGCACACAGCAGCAATCAGGCTGATTTGGAAAGCTTTCACAAGCTTCTCATAGAGATCTTTCAAGAGCTGGATTTCCAAAAAAAGAAGAAAATAGCACAGGATTACATTTTCTTCAAATGAATCTATCCATCCATCATTCTACCATATTTGCTTTTACCAGATCATAGATTTGGGAGCTGGATTGGTATTTTTATCTATCTATCTATCTATCTATCTATCTATCTATCTATCTATCTATCTATCTATCTATCTATCTATCTATCTATCTATCTATCTATCTATCTATCTATCTATCTATCTATCTATCTATCTATCTATCTATCTATTTACCTGCAAATATATTGTCACCTATATTGTATGTCTGATTGCAACCCTTTTTATAGTACTATGGAAAGCCCACTTTATGTCCTTATGATTATGACCTTGCAGAAGTCTGTGTTTGTAAATATGCTTGTGAATGGTCTGCAGTGTGCTCCAGTTGCAGGATTGTGTTTTGACCAGGGTGAGATCCAACTTCAAACTGCATGTTTGACTCATTTAGGCCTAAAAGAGATGAAGCACCTCTAAAATTTGAAATGATTAAGGCATACAGTTCAGTACAACATTTCAGTTTGAGCATCACTGTGTGTGCCACCATAACCCAAGAAGAAGATGCCACCAGACCAGTAAAAATGCACAAATGAGGGATTTGAATAAAAATCTGAACTGCAGTTGCCATTTGGTGAGGAACCAACACCATACAACATGAAGGCCTGTTGCAAAGTACAGTCAGCTACTTTCTCTCCAGGAGTTTTGAACATCTAGTTTTGTTACAACATGGAATTATCTTGTAATTAATTGGGATCTGTTGACATTAATCAGCACAAAACACCTGAAACATCAAAGATAGAACAAAGCTCGACAGATATTTCTAAATTAATTAAAAACAGTCGATTCTAGTTATTCAGTTCTTCAAACACAAATTTGGCTGCTGCACTTGTGATTTTGATGGTCCCTTTCAAGAAAACTGACTTTTTTTCCTTTTCAGTTCCTATTGTGACATACTGTATTACCTTTGAAACATGCAATGACTAGGGATCATGAGAATTTTTTTTTTTTTTTTCTGACAGCCACTGGTTTTGATACACCTTTACTAACAAAAGGAACAGGTGCATTTACCCTGTACTCATGGGAAATATCTTAATTGCACACTGGTGGACTCCATTGTTTTAATTACATAACTTCAAAGGAATTAGACACCAGGGGCCATTTTACGTGTGTCATGGCAATGGGAGCCATTTAAAGCATCAATCATTTTCTAACCTTTTTACATAACTAATTTAGTAGGATTCATAGAAATTGGTTTGCATTTTACACTTTGACATCATAGAGGTTTTCATGCTGAAATGCCACATTTCAGAGTAAAGAGTAAAATAAGAAAAAGATCTTGTGTTGACAGATTTTAATCTTTGTATATGAAACTTTATTTTCTTTTTTAATTTTTGAAAATTACCATTATATAAAACACATCATAGAATTCCCAATCCCACTTAATCTAAAACAGGATCACACTGGCTGGAAAAGAGTCCTGAAAGAATTGGGCTCAAGGCAGGACATGTTACAAGATTCACTCAAACACATGCCCACAGAAACACTATTTAGAAATCCAGAATTGACCTAACTTGCACATCTCTGGGAATATGTGAGGAAAACCAGAATAACTGGTGGAAAAGCCATATGGAACAACAAAGAATGTGCAGACTACACAAATAGTGAATGGGTACAGATCTAAATCCAGATCTATGAGGTGGCACCGCAATTCACTGTGACACTATGCTTATCTATGTATCTATTGTAAATGAAAGACAAAATAAAGATAAAGGTTTGGGGTCCCCTTGGGCAAACCTTGTTTAACTGAAAGAAAAACAACAAACACAAATTAACGTGTGATTGGGCTTCAGCTTTTTCAGACTGAAGTCGAGATGGTAGAGGCAGGCAAGGCAGAAGAGGTGGGCTCAGGGAACCAAAACCTAGAAGTGATGTCACTCCAGTTATCAGGTCTGCAGAAGAAAGGAGAGGAGAATCATTAGGTGAACCCTCAACTCAGGGTGCAATTACCATTAGATGAGCCATGAAGTTAACTCCCAAGTACACATGTCTGATGTTATCTATCTATCTATCTATCTATCTATCTATCTATCTATCTATCTATCTATCTATCTATCTATCTATCTATCTATCTATCTATCTATCTATCTATCTATCTATCTATCTATCTATCTATCTATCTATCTGTATATTGTGACGGGGGAATTACTGGTTGTACTCCTGCAGGGTTTTTACTGCAACAAGAAAGATCTTTCACATCTTTGCAGAGAACAGCCTAGAAGAGTATTTCATTTATTTCGACTGAATGAGAAAGTTTATCTGCAGGGGTTTATTATTACAGAAAGATTTTGGAGACAGAATGGTATAAAATCCTGTTTTTGAAAAGATCTTTATATATGCAGTGCTTTTAGAAAGTTTTCACACCCTTAGATGTTTTCACACTATGGTTATACAGCATTGAATCACAGAGGATTTAATTTGGCTATTTTGGCACTGATCAACAGAAAAAGACTATTTAATGTCAAAGTGATGGCAGATGTTCACAGAACGGTCTAAATTAGCTACAAATTTAAAATGAGCATTAATTGAGCAGAATTCACCTCCTTTAATATGACACCCCTAAATCATCACTGGTGCAGCCAATAGGTTTTAGAAGTTATATGATTATTTCAATGGAGATCACCTTTCTATCATAAAGTGGCTTCAGCTGATTGTAATATAAATGTACATTATCTGGAAGGTAGAGCCCGTGGTGAGTCGGTATGTTGGTCCAACCTACACAATGAAGACAAAAAGGAATACTCCAAACAAAATGATTATAAAACACAAGTCAGGGGATAAGGATGAGAAAAGTTTCAAATCACTGAATATCTCTTGGAGTCCAGTTAAATCAATCATTAGGAAATGGAAAGAGTATGGCACAGCGGTAAATCTGCCTACAGCAGATATGTGACTGCCACAAAAGCTGAGAGATTGTGCAAGAAGAAAACTAGTGAAGGACACAACCTATGACCTATGATTGCTCTGAAAGATTTACAAGTTACAGTGTCTGACATTGGAGAGACTGCGTATATAGCAAATGTTTCCGAGTGCTTCACCAGCTGCAGCTTTATGGGAGAATGGCAAAGACAAAGCCACTTTAAAAAAATTACATGACATCTCAGCTAGAGTTTGCCAGAAGGCACATGAGTGACTTTGAAATTAGGTTCTGTCGCTTTTTGGCCATCAGATTAAATGCCATGTTTGGTGTAAACTAAACACTGCATATTATCAAAAACACACCATTCCCATGGTGAAACATTTTGGTAGCAGCATCGTGCTTTGGGGAAGCTTCTCTGCAGCAGGCCCTGGAAGGATTGTTAGGATAGAAGATAAAATGAATGCTACAAGAAAACCTGATGTGGTCTGGAAGAAATCTACACTTGGGGAAAGTTGTTTTCTAACAATACCATGACACCATGCATGAAGCCAAAGCTACAGAGGAATGACATAAAAATAACAATGTTAATGTCCTGGAGTGGCCGATACAGAGTCCAGATCTAAATCCAACCAAGAATTTGTGGCGGGACTTAAAAAAGGCTGTTCACTCACATTCCCCCTGCAACCTGACAGAGCTTCAGCAGTTTTACAAAGCAAACTGGGGAAAAATTAGTGTCTTTCACATGGCGAAGCTGATAGACAGTGACCTGTGCACACAGACTCAAGGCTGTCATGGCTGCCAAAGGTTCATCTACCAAATGAGGACCTGATGGGGGTAAATACTTATACAATCAGTTGTTTTTGTGTTTCATATTTGTAATTAATTTAGACCGCTTGGAGAGATCTGTTCTCAATTTGACATTAAAGAGTCTTTTACTGATGATCACTGTCAAAAAAGCCAAATTAAATCCAGTGTATTTACTTTATTAAATCCCCTCTATTGTATAACATGTCAATAAATGGACGCTTGAGGGCGCTGTTGCCCCTTGAAACCCAACAGACAGATGCAGACACAGGTTTAAAAGCACCCAGAAGTATTTTAATTTTCTTCTTTAAAGTGCCCCAAAGCACCTCCACCACCATAAACAAGTAATAACTATAATAATTATACATTACTAAACACAATAATTCTCCTCCTCTCCTTCCAGCAGCTCCGGACCACTCCTTCCCAACTCTGGCTCGCCTGCTGGGTTCCCATCAGTTCCTTTATATAGTGCTTCTATTCTTCCTCCCACATGACTTACTAGCACTTCCGGGTCAGCTGGAGAATTCAAGTTTTCAATCGGTCCAGAAGTACTTCTGGGTTTTCGTTGTCGTAATCCATTAGTACTTCCGGGCTAGGTGAGAATTTATTTTCCCACCAACTTCCCACAGTGTCCCCTGGTGGCACCCACGGTACCCCACAGGGCTGTGCTGCCCAAACTCCAAGTTCCATAGTGCCCTGCAGGCATCCGGGGCACCGCTGCAGTCCAGAGAAGGCTGCCATCTGTCATCTTGGGGGAAGCAGTGTCCAGGGCATCCCGGCGGGGTTGAACTGCCGGCCATCCATCACAAACAATACAATTTCTTGGAGGACTGTGAATTTCACCCACATCCCAAAGACATGCCAGTGAGTTAAATGGATGTCTAGATTGCCTCAGTATGAATAAGTACTACATGAAAGAATGTGTTGTAAGACTCTGGCATCCCATTTAATGTTAATGCCTACCTTGCAGCTGGTATGGGCCCTATTCCTTCATCAAAGTAGCAAAATAAGCAGGTTTGGAAGATCATTGAATGAATGAGTGTATATGAGCATGCATGAGTTTGTCCAGTGATGGACAGCTATCCTACTCAGGGCTGATCCTACCCCTATGTCAATGTAGCTACTGCAAGTTTCAGCCCTCATTTCTTTATAATGTAATAAACAGATAAAGAAACTGAAGAGATTAATTTTCACCCAACAGTCATTTGGGTCAGAACTTTGGTTATGGCTCAAATTATGTTGTCTTTTCCTAACTGTAATAGCCTCCATAATCTCACCCGCCTTTTCTCTGCATGCCAGGAACTGTCCTGTTTATAACTGACCATTAGAAGGGTGGAATTAAATCCACTGTTGAATAAGACTTGTTTCAAGAAAATCCTCCAAGGGAAGGATTGTAGAAAATATATAATTTTTTTTTATTATAACCTATAATTACTTATTTGAAGTTAAAAAATAAAGGGGATAATGTATGAGATGGGTAGAGAGAGTGAGATGGCAGGGGGTCTTGCTATGAAATGTCCGTTCTGACAAACAAGTCGGTGACTAAAAAGAGCTCTGCCTCACAATGAAAATGGGCAAGCGCTCCAATCAGCCTGATGCAGGTTTGTCTTTCCTCTGTCACTGTCAAATTATAGAGGAGTCCCTGTTATGATGACAGCAGGCAGTAAATCTGCTTTTCTGCTTTCTGCTTGGGGGATGCGGACAGATATTTACACAAGTTGTCCTTGCCATTTTCTTCTTGACTTCTTCCCACTGAACACAGGAGGATTTGAATTGCAGAGAACAGAAGTGTGATATTGGATTTGAATGTGTGCCCTGACACAGTCTGGCATCTTATGCTGGGTGATGTGCCTCCTGGACCTGCTTAAATCAAAGCAGGAATTGTTATTGTTCACAGTTAAAAAAAAAATAACTGTCAGGTTTGCACGTAGGAAAAGGCTATTGCCAAGTACTACTTTAAAAAGTAATTTTAGGCAAAATTCAGACTGATCAATGCTCTGCCAGGACCAGTGCTGCTGGGTTAAGCTTCAGCTCCATTGAACTTTAAAATTAAATGAAGTTGGCCCAGTAAATAATTCATTTCATTTATATATGGCACCTTTCCCATGCTCTAAGGAAATAGAGGAATGAATGAAAAAACTGAGGCAGACCGTTCAGAAGCAGTCCTGTCACTGAGGTCATGGTGCTAAGAAATGGCCCCATGATGCCATTTTGTAATGAAGCAACAAAATGAATTAATAGTATTCAAACATTCATATGCAAACCAATTTAATCCAATTCAGTGGTGCAGGGCATGTTAGCTTATTCTGAAAGATTTTGGAAACAAGACAAGAGCCAACCCTGGACCAGGCACAAGTCCATAACAGGGCTCAGTCGCACACACCTACTCTCACTCATATGAAATCACCAAATGAGTCACCAAATAACTTACACGTCTGTGGGATGATGGATGAATATTATCTAAAAACAGTTAAACAAAAGCATGCTAAATCTGCTAAAATGTGCAAATATACAATTACAAAGGGTACACTTTGTGACGGTCTGACTCCTAGAGGACATTTCAACTAACAATATAGAGGCAACATACAAAAATTAGGATCTCGTTAGAAAAATAATGAACAAACAGTGTCATAACATAACATCACAAGACCAATTTAATCCAAAACAAGGTCACAAGAGGTTTGAGTATATCGTAGCAGCACTTACAAGAACAATTTAGATACCCCATCCAACCTAACCAGCATATCTTTATGGATGTGAGAGGATAGAAGCAGTGTGCCCAGAGGAAAATAAATAGGGCCACAAGAAGAACATGCAAGTAACACATAGACAACAACCAGATATGGGGAATGAACCCAGGATGGTGGGTTCATGAGGCAGAACTACTGCCCACTACACAGGCAGCTGAAGCACTCATCAATGAGAGAATAATTAAAGAAAAACAAAACTGCTTAGTTTCTCCTGTAGGAGCTGGTTAAAAACTAAAGCATTTCCTAGCTGACCAACTCAGTGAATTTCTTTATCCTTCTTATCTCTTTTTAAGTGTCAAATGTCCGCCTATCAATGTGCCTCCCCATCAGTTTCTAGCACTAGATTTATAGTCACCTTCTGACAATTTATATCTTTTCTGGGGTCCCCCAGAGTCACTTTGATGGCCTTATAACATCTTATGGGCACTTCTGCAAACTGCCTTCTGCTGCTTCCCATTTCCATTGCCTCCCTAGATTTTGACCTTTCTGACCCATACATGTTCTTGGATTGTCTCTTCTGCCATCTCCAGACTTGGAGTCCCAGGTGAAATGGTGGGCAGTACTGTGGCCTTACAGTTCCAGGAGAATGGATTTAAATACAAGCACAGTCATTTTCTATGTGCATGTTCTTTCTTGCTGTGGTTGGATATGCTTTCTGGTTGTTTGGTGTAATTGGCCTGGCATAATACATTTCAAAAGCTGTTTGTTTCACCTGATGGCCCTGCAGAATTTCCTCTGAGCTTCCAGTTATATGCTCTGGGATTATAGCAATTACTGCCCTCTCTCCCTCATCATCACTGAAGAAGCTTATCTTCAGTAATTCATCTGTTGGGACTTGACCTTGTCTTGGTCACCTTTGATGACTAATCTACTTGTGGCTCCTCATTGGCAGCTGGACACCATTTATAAAGGGCAATATGAGCTTCACTCAGCACTTCAAAATAACATGAATCTCACTTTGTCTAGATCAATCCAATTACTCATAAATTCTGTCTCTATAGCTTTTCGTTATCGACTGAAACTGTCTGTCTATCCGTTCATGCATTACAGGGTCATAGACAGTCTGGACCAGCTGCAACAGCAGCATCAAGATCAAGCCAGGAACAACACTCACTCACTTTATCTTTGAGATGTGAGATCAAGGAGGAGAGCATGAGAAAACCCACATAGAGCGAGTCCATACTTTGGAGATATGAGGCAGTTTTGGAAACCACTGAGCCACCCTAGCAGCCATACATGGATCCTCAGATGGCCTGATCAGAACCTATAGGTTAGATAAGCCTTCATGAAAATTAAACCAGCTGAGGCTTGGAAACTGAACTTATTGGTATTATTATTATTGTGTAAATCTATCTATCTATCAACTCACCTATTAGAATAAAGTTAGTGGGTTGTGTTTGATGTCCTATAAATACAAATAAACCTCAGTAATTGATTGAATAATGTACACTTATTGAATGGGTTTGCAGGTTCTTTTTGGCTGTCGGCAGAACATGGGTAAGAGTGGCTTGATGTCGGGGCAGATGTACCATCTGGGCATTCAGTGTGCATGCCCAGCAACCTCTGACAGCAAGGATCCTGTTCAGCAAACCTCCACCCCATCACCCAGTTTGATGTAATGCTGGATTGTCTATGTGTCCAATTTCCAAGGAGGAACATCTGAGTTCGATGAAATGATTGAGTGTCCATGCGCCAAAAGCAAGATTGGGGAATACTGTACTGCAGTAAATTACCAGTTGTCTGCATGTTTCATTGTTAAGCGTATGATCAACTTTTTTAAGTCAAGTCACCCAAGGGCCTGTGGGGGTTCTTAATCAATGCTTGCCCAAGGTCTTGTCATGCCTAGAGGCCCAAGGACTTGAGATTCTCCCAGCTACTGCCAAAATCAGAATGCAGATTTGAAACACAATGAATAACACACTAGTGTTGGATCAAAGCTAAAATTTTGACGCTGGTATTAATATCAACTTTCGGACTTAAGTACTGTTACCAAAACTGTTCTGAAGCAAATATTGGATAACTCCAAAACCGCCCTGTCTTACTCCAGCCACCCTGTTGTGTTGCGCCCTTATACTTCCCTCTTGGAACATTCACTGTGCTACAAAGCGCCAGCTGTCCCCTGTGAAATTCTAACATGTTGAAATTCGTTTTTCCTAATCTAGTCTACCGAACATCAATTTGGGGTGTGGTAGAAATCTAACGTTTACTCCTGCTACCAAAAACACTGAACTGCTGGACCCATGCTATTTTAAAAATTGGGTTTTTCAGTACTTCTTCAGTACCAGCATACCAAATAACCCTACAGCACACAAAACTTAGGTGTTTTAATGTGTTTGACATTTATGTTAAAATGGGCATTAAAACAGCCTTAAGCTGCTGAAAATTGGTGATATCCATAGTACTTTAGCCTGAATGAATGAATATGTACATGAAAGATGTATAAAAAAGTTATATTATCAGTTGTAAAACTTGAGTTTTAATACTTTAGGGGCAAAAATTTCTCAAATCTGCCCAATACCCAACCACAGGCCATTCCCTATGCTTTCATTAAACTCAGAATGAAACAAGTCATTTGTTTAAGAAATTAGGGGATTAATGCAGCTGCAGGATTAATTATAATTAAACCATTTTAAATATTCTTTTTAATTAAACACATATTTACACAGTGTAAGTCATCATTATATTGATCATCTTTTATAGCGAGCACCATCCATATAATTTCCCCCGACCCTTTCCCCTTGGTGCTCGTTTTTGATTAGCTGGTATTTGGCTATCATTTTTCTCTCCAGTACTGTGGATGCAGGGAACACAAGGATGATTAACTGACAGTAACCAGAATGAAGGAGTTCCAAATCCTGCAGAAGATAATGTACAGAAAATGGAAAATAACACTATTAGAGAGAAGCAATATCACTTATGAAAAGTACAGGCTTGAGACGCCAGATCTAAAGCTATCACTTCAGACCCACAAATGCATGGGCTGGTCATCCTGGCACTAAATCTGAGTTTAATCGCAATGCGGCCTGCACTCAGAAATTGGACATTCTCTGACTTAGTTTTCTGGTTGCCCTTAGCAACTGATAAGAAAGACACTTTCTTTGTACAAAGGACATCCCCCACGCTGTCACCCACGTACAATGGCAGACTCTGTTCTGGGAGGCTACACTGGATCTGGCATGGTTGTGTAGGACTTAAGGGGCTGATGGATTTTTGAATTAAAAAACAAGAAGAACAAACACACCCACATTTATTAGCTTTTTGCCTGATTTGCAGAAGACTACATTTTCTTTCTGAATTAAGTGCTACTAAACAGCATTTGTACTAGC
Organism: Erpetoichthys calabaricus; assembly: GCF_900747795.2. NCBI lineage: Eukaryota > Metazoa > Chordata > Cladistia > Polypteriformes > Polypteridae > Erpetoichthys > Erpetoichthys calabaricus. Next base: position 173,563,311 of record NC_041395.2, read on the forward strand.
AAACAAGTCCTACCGGTCTTGGGTTTGAGTCTCAGACCAAGAGCTATCAATGTGAGGTTTGTTTGTTCCCCCCCTGGCAATGTGGATTTTTCACTCAGGTTTTCCATTCCAAAAATATAGTGGTCAACTCATTGATGACTCTAAATTTGCACTATGTGAAGTAAGCATTTCTGTGCCTTCTGATGAACCTAGTGGGAAGCCACTGTCTATGTAAAGTGTAATGTCCACCTAGATGATGCGATGGCAGCCATTCTTGCAGTATGCTCACCACACATTAGCTGTTAATTAGTGAAGTGGTATTAAATACACACATAGAGACTTGAAAAGATTAGAGGACCAGAATGACCAGGCCATGGTGGACATTATAGCTAAATCTTGGTATATCGTGGTACACCCTACTCATTTCGAAAGACGCGCTGGAATCTTTTATGTCACGAGTCAGGACCTTGTGTTTTACATGTTATCTGAAGGATGCAGCAAATTTACAGCACATGTCCCTGTCATTGCATTTCAGCATTGGGATCTACATTTGGACCACAGAGTAAGCATCCCATGCTGGCCTCACTAATACCTATTCCACCAGCAACCCAAGCTTTTCCTGGATGGTCTGACATCCACGTACTGGCCAAGCTCTGACATACTTAACTTAAGGTGATTTACCTGTTCTGAAGTACAGGTGGTACACCTGGGCTTACAAGCTGGGCCTTGCTCTGGCACCCACAACCTGTCTGTTTGATAATGGATATGTTGTTCTACATAAATATTTTACACACATCTCATTGCTTTCATCTGGTGTGTCATCACTGTCAAGTCCACAGAGCCGTCCTCCAGAATTCTGAACCAAAGTCAAACACATAATGACGGTCTCCCCCCCATACTCACTCCAATCTGAGTAGGAATGTGTGTTCCACACAGTGGTACCAGTACTCCCTGATCTTATGTGTGTTTAAATAGGATTCATAACAGCCCCTAAAAGTGCCCAGGGATAATTTGAAATACACATAATGAATGATTTTGTGAATATGGAAGTAAAACTGGTGTATAATGAGGGGAAATGTAAAAGCATAATGAGAGAAATGGAGAGTGCTTTAATTATTAATAATTGCAAGACACAATGATCATCATTCTTTCTGAACTCCCATAACCCAAACATTTCAATAATAGGCCATGCTAGACCTTCAGAAATGATTTTTTATGCATGTATTGTAAGCCCTAGAAACCTAATGCTGCATTCACATGCTGTGGGAAAGACAGTAAATCCCACTAAATCAGAGGTACTGCATGAGTTGGAAAATTCTGAGAAAACAAAAGCTACTTGTGATTAAATGCTGACCTTTCACCTTAGTCTATTGTATACAATAAAAAATGTAACCTGGTTAGCCAGAAATGTCTTTTTTGTGGTTGAGTTCCGAACAGTCCAATAGCATGTGAATACAGCATAACTACCAAGTCTAGAATTGTTTATCTGATGATGTAGGAAAAGTCAGATTTTTGATAAATATCCTCAACACAGATGATTCAACAGGCAGTGTGTTGCATTGAGATAAAACTCCAAGGTTACTCATTGTGTGTGTTCCTGAGGAAATGAATGAATCTGCAAATGCTTCAACTGTAAAGAAAAATTTAAAAGCAATGTTAGTGTATTCCAAACCTTCAAGGACACAGTCATTTGCGCCAGGCCAACACAGAGTCACTAATTAAATCAACCTTTATATCATCAGGTACAATGGAATGGCTGGAGAAAAACCCACACAGACATGACCAAGGCTCAGGTCAGCCAGTGCGCCACTATACTCATGAGCAGCTAAATTAATATTTCAGCATTTGGACAAGTGAATTAAGGACAGATTTTGATTTTAAACAAACATGTATTTGCTAGTTACCATGACTTCAAAATATATATTTCAATTTAAACCCTTATTTCACAGAAGATTGATGCTTAGTTGCAGCCACTGCTGTGCTTACATCCTCTACATTTAGCTTCGGGTTGGGTTGGTAGGCTCCTCAGATGATGTGTCGGTGGTGTGGACTCTGCAGGCTTCATCTTTTGAAATGATTGCATTATTATAAAATGAGTGCCCAGTGAAGAGTAACACTAGTAAATTAAATGTTTGAGGCGCATTTGAAAATGTAGCCAACACAAATAGCTGAGGAAAAGGCTTGCTGTGCTGGGTAATGAGCGGCATGTCAATCCTCTTGATCTGCCCTTTATCACTTGGCAATGCCTTTCCATGATTAAATCGAATGTGAACCTTTAAAAACTTTTTGGTATGGAATCATCACTAGTACTGCAGTACAAGACAATCTGTGATTCAACTCATTCTTTCATAAGAAAGTGTTGCCTGATCTCTCCAGGTTAATGGCAGCTTCTTCTTGGAGTATTCTGCCAAGACAGACCGACACCATTCGAGCAGTTGTTTCTCTTCTTCATGCAGCTGCATTAGTTTATATTGACACGAGTAATATCTGAGTAATCATTGGGAACATCTGTACACTTCAGTGTGAAAGGTCTTTGATGTCTCAACTGTGGGCATCCAGGCACATGGAACAAAAACAAGGTTAATCATGTAAGCTGAGACTCTTTATAGTACTAGAGTTACTTAAAAGTCAGTCTTCTCCCCAAAATTCTGGGAAATGATATCAGCTATCTAACATTTGCTGAAGGAAAACTGGAAAATGCTGCTGAGAACGAAAAAGAGGAGAAATCAGAACCAGAATCCTTCTAGTGAAGCTCAGTGGTCTTACTGCAGTCAGACAGAAACAGACCCCTGTGCTGAGAACAGTCTCAGTACTTTGGGTGGAATTCCACTAATAGCTACCTTGTTTATGTACATGTTATGATGTAAACAAACTGCTTTTTAGTTCAATGCTCTGAATCACATTGCAGTCTTTGCAACTTGGATTTTTTAACCTTGGTTTTCTAATCTCTCCTTGTAAGGAAATCAGACATAACCAGCCACCTCCAATGTACTGACCCAATGAATATTGGAAACTAATAATTTGAAACTAGTCAGCCTTTTAAATTTTTCTTATCAGTCACATCCCATGCCCAGTTTATCCATTTGAAAATCTCCTGTGGGTAAACAGATTATTCTGTAGAAAGCCTAATCGAATCATCCCCACCTGGCCCCTTTCAACTGAAAGAAGAGTATCAAGTATAGGAATCTTATTTAGATGTGAAACGGTAAATGATCTGTGAAGGAAGGCAGATGACGGAGTAAAGGAAAACATTATTGGAAGTGAAATCGGCCACATTTAAATAATATTGATTTATGGATGATCTTATTTATTTCCAGTTATCTCTGTTTCAAACTGCTTCACAGTCAATCTTTATATAGTGCCTTTCACAATGTACATCATTTTATTAGGCACTCTCAAGTACCATACTAGAAGAAACAGGTCAGAAGTGCTGGAAAAATGTTATCTGCAGAGTAGAAACTTTTTAACACTGACATAAACGCTCCTTGCAAACAAAGGCTAATTGCTCTGCTCTCTGTGATACCTACTCAATAAAACTTTACTTGTAATAGTGTTGACAATGTACAGACAATGTTGACAAAATAAAGAATAAAGATATTTTGTAAACTTTGTTCAGATCTTTGAAAATGTGCAAGATATGAATAGGGCCAATATAGACTGGACTGATGTCTTCTTAAAAAGCATTAAATTACTCATCACTAACAGAGTAAAATGAAGGCCTATGGACAGATACTGTATACGATACAAAGCACTTTGTGATCATACTCATGGTATGTATAAAGAACAGGGTTTATAAAGAGCTAACTTTGAAAGATCCAGTATAAAATAACAATCGATTAATGATTCATTAGACATGGTGGTGCAGTCATTAGCAACACTCTTTAAGGCCACACCACTACAGCCAGAGGCCATACCACATGAACTTCAGAACAGGTAATCCACCTGAAGCTAAGAACGTTCAGACCCGGCCGCTACTCAAATGGGAGACCATCTAAGAAGAAGTTGGGTTGCTGCTGGAAGAGGTCTGGTGAGGACAGCAGGTGGCACTTGCCCTGTGGTTCGAGTATAGATCCCAGTGCAGTGACAAGGACAACATGTTCCAAAAAATTGTGCCATCCTTTGAATGAGATGTAAAACCTGTGGTCATAAAAGATCCCTGGTCATCTTTCATAAAGAGTAGGGTGTTATCTAATATCCTGGGTAAATTGTCTATCATGGGCTGGTCATTATAGCCTCCTAATCATCTCCCATCTCTAAATGGCTAACTATCTCACTCTCACTTTTTCATCACCTGGTAGTTAATAGGTGGTGAGCATAACAGCACAAAATGGCTGCTGTCGCATCATCCACAAAATACAATATCTTCTTAAGGAACGCTTCTTTCGAGTCCTGTTCCCAGGTCTTTCCTGTGGAGTTTACATGGTGTCCCCTTGCCAGTATGGGTTTTCCTCTGGGTACTTCAGTTTTCTTTCCATATCCCAACAGATTCATTAGAAAGGCCAAACTAACCGAATCTGTATGTGTGCATGACTGGGCTCTGCATGAACTGCCTCAAGCCTCTTCCAGCCCTGCTTTGGAATTTAATGGGATGTCACGTCAATGGTTTTATAAAGTGGTTTGGGAAAGTACTATATTGAAAGGTTTGGTAGTAACTGAAGTTACCTTGTTTGCTTAGAAAACCTTTTTTCTGACAAAATTCACAATTAAAGATTCTTTTTAAGATAAAGATATAGGTTAATGCAGCTGACAGACTGGAGTATCCCTTCAGCATGCCCTATTTAATATGCTACAGATAACAGAATTTTTTTTTAAAAATCACATAAAGTAAGAGCAGTCATAAGACAATAGTTACTTCTAAGGTTATTCCTGGAAATCCTCCATTGCCAGATGTGTGTTCCTGATTGAACTCTAGCTTCTGGGATTGGTGACACTTATGAGTTGTTCAAGGCAGAAGAGGTTGGACTTAAGGTTTGAAGGAAGAAGTGACTTCAAAACTCTTCCAGTCTTGTGTTTTCTATTCTGAAGGTGAAAGGGGAGAGACTGTAAGTGGCAGCGCCATCTCACTCTCTGGAGGTGAATTACATGTTATACAAAAGCTCTGAAAATGCACTCTAAGCACATGTGCCTGACAATAAATTCATCCTTTAAGCCACTTAATCTAATTTGGGGTTTCAGGAGATGATGACTTTTGATGAAATTTTGTATTTTTTTATGCAGTACATTACAAGGTGCTATATATAATAAAGTTTAATTACTGAATGTTTATACTAATTCATACAACATAAGGCACTATATATATAAAAGCTTTTTAAAATGCTTTGTGATCATGTTTTCTGTGATGGGTGGTTTATACATTACAGATTGACAGATGTTATTTTGAAATGTATTGTAATAGTGTTCACCATGAAATGAACATTTATTATGAAAATTGTAAAATGCTTTCAGTTGAGGGGTTTACAGTGACACAGGAATTAGTGATGTTGCCTTATGAATCCAACAATCTAGCTTTTAATCTCACGTCTTAGGTAATAAAGCCATTTCCTTTTTGCTATCTCCACATTCTTCTGATGTCTGTGGTAAAATGAGTAGAAGTTTGACTAAAAATTTTAAGGTGGCTCCATATGGTTGTGTGCATGCATGGGCACCCACAATGGATTCACATGTTGCCCAAGTCAGGTAGGTTCCTGCCTTGCATCCATTGTTGCTCCATGACCCCTGAATTGGAATTAAGTGGGTTTGAGAAATGAATATTATGTTTTTTATCATGTTTTGTGGATTGCTAAATTATTGGCTTCAGCAAGCATTCACTACAGAAGGCACTATATACAGCACTGTGCACCATTTTTAATACATCTCACTACAAGACATACTATCATATGCAGATTTGTCAATAATTTATTTAGTTTTGTACTTCACACAAAGCAGACTGGAAAAACATTTTCAGTATAGAACAGGGAATAGACATACTATGAAGAAAATCCATATAATAAAGATGGATGAATGGAACTGTCCACTACTTTCACAGTTCTGACACAAAAATCTGATTACTTACTTTGGAGACTGCTTTTTGGTACTTCTAGAAAGCAAAGCAACTGTGTAAAGATGTATCAATGGCTTTTGTGATCAAGCTTTACAGGAAAGTCACTGTTGAAAACAGATATCAACTGTCTATTTTATAAAATGTTTTGTTATTCAACTTAGTAACTAAGGTACAATACAGAATTAAGATTGATCAATGTGTTATATTATCCTTTGTTTAAAATTTGGCTGCCTTATGAGATGGCAGTTTATCCTTATGTTTTCTTTGCCGTTTTGTTTTTCAAAAGTACAAGAGACAGCCGTGACCTGGGGAGTGATTACTCTCCATGGTGAAATCCCTCTCCCGTGGTTTGTATTTGCTAATTGGCCATGTATAAATATTGACTTGGAAACTGAAGCTTTGCTAATCAATGGCTCTTTATGTCGAAACATTATTTAAACATATCCATTATGAGAATAGAGAAGGACTGCACTGAACATTTCATTACGTTTTTGTGTGTTGCTTATGTTTACAGTTGGTCTTGAAGTGCCTTTAACGTTTTTTAAATTAATTATCATTGTTTAAACCTTACACATTATTTTACTCCCTTACTTGTTAATAACCTCTTAAAGATGCGCTTTTCCTTTCCAAAGAAAAAAAAAATATCCACTCAAAACAGTTTCAGACATCAGAATATTCAATTGGCTGTTTTTCCCCCTACTCAAAGCTTGCCCATCTGCTAAGCTTTGCAAACCTTTGTGCCTTTGCCAAGTGGGTTAGCGAATGCCAATTTTACGATCTACAACAAATCCCATGTGTGTTGACAACTGGCAGTAACATAGCGTGTTATATTCCAGAGCATGTAGTGCGGTCCATCTGTTGCTGAGTACCGGTCAATGAGCAAATCCTCACAGCCAAGTGCGCCAAGGTGCTGTTGTTTTGTAAAGTAACTCTGCATTTCCCAGGAGTGTATCTGTTTTATTATTAGATGCTTGAATTCTTTACTTTCTAATGTTTAATATTTAAAGCACTTTAGGATGCTGGATTTATGTAAACATCTTCTATAACAGGCTATTTATTTAGCAAACCCTATAGCAGGTAAAACAAGGGATGAAGGTAATCACTCATAATCATTAACTACTAGTTAGCATTGGCCTTGCTTTCTGCAATAAAAATTTCATAATTTAACCAAAATCATTCTTGCTAAAAAACAGAATTGTACAGTGTTGGAATCAAGCAATTGCTCTGTATGATATGCTATCACAATCAAAACTGGGGAGTACTTAGTGAAGAATGATTTATGTGAACATAACATGCTGTATGTCTCTACTACTTAATAGTCCTCTGTGTTGCTAGACTTGGAAATCCACTTTTGAAATAATATGAGTTTTTGTGGGCATTTTATTTTGTTTTTATAATTATCTTAGAATATTTTTTCATTGTTCTAGTGACAACATTTTGTGTTCTGTTTGTTTGATGAACACTGCCATTTTCTAGCTATTTATGCATGGCTGAAGCCATAGTCTTCACGATCGCTAGGCCTAGGTCATTTGACATGGAGGTCATGTGAAAGCTTTTGTCATCATATATGACTTGTACAAAATGGTGGAACACAGTTCTTGGTATCCATTTATTGGATCAAAGGCACAACCTTTATTGTGAAGTATTGCATGCATTAAGAGTGAGGGAAAGATAACATAGACTAAGAACTGAGTATTTGAGTTTTAGATAACGTTTTGTGGATTAGGCGCTTTCTAGACAATATAACGTTTTTTCTTAGTGGTGGTGATTTTAAGAGGAAGAAAGAAACAATAACAATAAAGAAAGAATATACTTAGCTTCTTTTTAATATTGACTGAGCACTCACAATAATACAGTATTCAAAGGTGAGCTCCTGGCGAAAGCATGATGCAGGTAGGTTTTCCTGCAGTCGGCTCTAGTGTGCTTTGAGAAAGACAGAGAGCTCAGAAGACATATTTCCTATGTACGTGCAGAAGCAATATTTTCCATCTATCTGTAGGTGAGCTCTAAACTTTATACTTTTTCAGATTCCAAAACAAGAACATGCCTTTGCCAAACATGGGTATATTCACAAGTCAAGTCATGTTGGAGAGCATACACTGGTACAGTGCGTTGCCGCACCCACTACATAACGAAACAACTCGGGATCCCGGTTTGCAACCCCCCAGGCAGACATGCGGTCCAGTCCCACCCTCCAGAAATGACCCTCTATCTGCCACAGCCAGGTGCTACATGGGCGACCCCTTGGTCTAGTCTAGCCACTCGGGTACCCAACAATGAGGATCTTACAAGCTGGATCACCCTCGGGGAAACACGCCACATGGCTGTAGTGCCGTAACTGATGCTCCCTCACAATGCCACACATCCCTTTCCAGCGACCTCATGACCCCCCATGCTCTCCCAATCAGTCTACTGACTTCATAAGAAGAGTCACCAGAGACATGAATGTCACTGCCAAGGTAAGTAAACCTCTGAACAAGGTCAACACTCTCTCTGCAAACAGACACACTGCTGATGGCTGTGTCCAAGAGGTCATTAAAGGCCTGGATCTTGGTTTTTATCCAGGACACTCGCAAGCCCAGACACTCAGACTCCTCACTCAGTCTCTCGAGTGCCCTGATCAGAGCATCCATTGACTCCGCGAAGATCACAACATCGTCAACAAACTCAAGATCCGTGAACCTTTCTTCACCAACAGATGCCCCACAGCCGCTGGACCGCACGACCTTGCCCAACACCCAGTCCATACAAGCATTGAACAGAGTAGGAGCAAGAACACACCCCTGACGAACCCCAGAATCAACTGGGAAAAACACAGAGGTCCTGCCTCCACTCTACACAGCATTCACAGTAACAGTGTACAGGCCGGCCATGATATCCAGCAACCTCGAGGGAATCCCGCGAATCCTCAGGATGTCCCACAGGGCAGCTCGATCAACTGAGTCAAACGCTTTGCGAAAATCAACAAAGGCTGCAAAGAAACTGCAGATATTCGCGTTTGTGTTCCATGAGAACCCTCAGTGCCAGGATGCGGTCGATGGTAGACTTCTTAGGCATAAAACCAGACTGTTCCGGTTGCTGGTAGGTCAGCAAGTGATCACGGGTCCTATTGAGGACGACCCTAGCAAGGACCTTACCCGGCACCGAGAACAGTATTATCCCCCTGTAGTTGCTTTAATCCAGGCAATCACCCTTCCCTTTCCAGATAGGGACGACAAGTCCTGTTTTCCAGTCAGTTGGGATGATGCCAGTCTCCCAAATGGAAGCAAAGATTGCTTGCAATGCCAGGAGGACAGCCTTACCACCAGCTTGGAGAAGTTCACCCCGGATACCACAGATCCCTGCAGCCTTTCCCCCCCTCAGCTGCTTCACCACCTGTGCAATCTCAGTGAGATTGGGTGGTTCACAGCTAATTGGAGGATGAGCCTCAAGAACCGTGGGCCCAGAGATATCCAACGTCCTAGCCGGAGGATCAGCTTTGAATAACGGCTCAAAGTAGCCAGCCCAGTGGGTCACAACTGCAGTGTCATCCGTAAGGACCGTTCCATCAGCTGCCCTGAATGCAACTCTCCAAGGAAGAGATTCAGATGTGCATAATGCTTTGATTCCTCTGTAAGCAGGACGTGGGTTCAGTAGACCAGAGATGGTGTGTCACTTGCTCACAGATTCCTCTAACAAACTCCTTTTTATCTGCCCTCAGAGCCCTCACAGCCGTTCCTCTCAGGTCCCGGTACAGACCAGAGTTGCCATTGAGCCATGCGCTGCGACTCCTCTCAATGATATCCAGGGGGCCCTGCGAGATGAAACATCTCCTTCTGGGAACACCAGTAACACCAACACTGCCCTCAGCAACCTTCAGGGTCTTGTCACGGAAGGTCTCCCACATCACATTAGGATCGGCAGTCGTACCCAGATCTGCAAGTTCCTCACACAAACTGCGTGCAAACTCATTAGCAAAGGCCTGGTCTTGGAGTCTGGCCAAAACCAGACTCATTTTCCTAGTAGGTGGTAACCTACTGGACCTAAGCTGGATCCTAACAGTAGCAATAACAAGTCTGTGGTCAAAATTCACAAACTGGGCATTTCTGTAGATCCTGCAGTTTTGCAAGAGCCTCCAGCGTCTGCCCATGAGGATGTGATCGATCTCCTTCACCTCACCACCAGTATCGGAGTACCAAGTCCAACGATGCGGTTCAGGGCACTGGAACCAGGATCCAGCGATTCGCAGCCCCTGACCTTTTGCAAAGTCAAGGAACATGGAGCCACTTTCACCACGGTCACCAGACCCATGGGGACCGAGACAATCCTCATAGGCAGCCCTGTCAGTGCCAGTGGCTGCACTGAAGTCACCCATGACCAGAGGTGTGTCACCTCGTGGGCACCCATCAACCACCGAGTGAAACTGCGAATAAAATGTCTCCCTCACCGAGACATCACTCACCCCGGTCGGAGCATACACTGAGACAACAGACAAGGCACCCAGAGAGTGCCGTAATCTGAGTCTCATAATATGCTCATATATTCACAGGGAAGCTCTAAACAGCAAAAAGTGGACCCTGGCCATATACTGATCATCACCAAACTGGAAGCACATCATAACTTTTAAATGGCCTACCTGAGTCATTTTCAACATCTCTCTGTCATGTTCCCTCCTCTCTCTAAGTTGATTTGCATGATTTTAGCTCTATTTATTTATGGCAGCAATTACCTATTTTTAATAAAATTGCAACTATGGTAATCTGCATTGTTCAAATCTCATTGGTATACTCTTAGTTAAACCACCATCATACCCCTAAAACAGAAAATGGGTCACTTGATTTAGAGTTCTTTAGTATAACCCCTTGAACTAAAGCACAGCCATCACAATTACTCTTTGATGGTGTGGTCCAATTTTACTTTAGACACTGCATTCTAAAATTTTAGCAAGGTGAGGTCTTTTCATCAGTGTAAAGCAAAAAAGAACAGAAAGAGAAAGTTTACATTAATAAATATAGCATCATGTCATGCCACCTGCAAAAATCCTCAGATGACTCTGCACTTATGGAGTGTATTGATAAGGAGGATGAGAAAGACTACAGGAGTCAAATGGAAAGGTTTGTTTCTTTGTGCAATAAGAATTGTCGGCATCTTAACATCAGCAAATCCAAAGAACTGTGTATTGACTTTTGCCACATCAAAGAGCATCTATGTCCAATAACTACTCAAGGAGTGGATGGAGAGAGGGTGCAGTCCTACAAGTAAATGGGTGTCCACATCAGTGACATTAAGATCTATCTATCTAATCATAATATTAGTAACTAGTCGACGCCTGCCGTAGCATCCGGGTGTAAGAATAGGATCGGAAAACGGTGAGAAAGGAATTCAGAAATCAAAAAGAAAGAAATACTTCTTGAAAGTCGCAGTTGTGAATAGGTGTTTTGCTGGAGATAACAGATAATGAGTCGAAAGATCTAACCCTAGAAAAAGCAACATACAACTGACCATGGCTGAAGACTGGTTGTTGTAGATTAACGCAAATCTTTGCAAACGTTTGTCCTTGGGACTTGTTGATAGTCATGGAGAAGGCGAGTCTGAGTGGGAATTGTGTGTATTTAAATTTGAAAGGGAGATTGGTGTTGGAAGGAAGGAGAGAAATTCTGGGAATGAAGATTGTTTCAGAGTTTTGGATAGCGATTAGTTTGCCCTCAATAATATGTGGATGTATTCGGGTAACGATGAGTCTTGTTCCGTTGCAAAGACCTTTTAATAGCATAATATTTCGGAGGAGCATAACTACGGCTCCCACCTTTAGATGAAGGATATGGGGAGGCATGCCAGTTGGTGTGAGGGTATGTAAAAACTCCTGTCGGTACGTTAATTGATCATTAGGATCATCACTGACCACTGTATGTACACTCTTGAAGGTCACTTTTTCACCCTGTATAAGATCAAGAACTTTGTTGTTAATATGTAGAGAATCGTCGTTTGTGACGCTCAGTATTGCTCTTCTAGCAAGTTCTTGGGGAGTCACAGTCAAGAAATTAATATCACCGTAAAGCTGAGCAACTGGGTCCTGTTGTTGTGGTAAACATTGAGAAGGTAGTTCTGCCGTGTCTCCAGTTTAACCTTCCCCAACTTGAAGAAGCCATTGAACAAATTGAGTTTCACTATTTTTTGTGAGTTTTAGGACCTTCATTTCATTCCACAGCCTGGGTTTGTTGATGCAAGAGGCAACGGTGAGGGCTCGAGAACTACGGAAGATAACAGGCAGTATTTGGCGGAAATCTCCACCGAGAAAAATGGTTTTATTGCCGAAAGGTGCATTTTCGTGAGTGAGATCTCGCAGTAGTCTGTCAACAGCTTGAAATGCATAACAATGTGTCATTGGTGCTTCATCCCAGATGATAATTTTCGCTTCAAGTATATTATTGGCATCGTTGGTATTTGGCTTCACATTGCAGGTTGATGTTGGTGTGATTTGAAGAGGTATTTTGAACTCAGAATGTGCAGTATGGCCACCATGTAGCAAAGTTGCTGTGATTCCAGTTGAAGCAACCGCTATTGCCACGTCTCCTCTACCTCTCACAGAATGAATTAGGGTTTTGTATACAAAGGTCTTGCCTGTTCCTGCAGGGCCGTCGAGAAAGAAACATTTCTTGGAATGAACAGGTGGATTGTATATTGCCTGCAGTACTGTTTGTACGACTGTTCGCTGATCGTCGTTGAGTTGTTGTGTGTAATCTGAAGCTACATTTTGATCGTGGAGAATGTCAACACAGGTTGGAGTATAAGTTGGGATGAATTCAGTGACTGGGAGATGAAATTGTTGAAGAGTCATACCATAGCACTTGAGTATTTCATTAATTTCCAAGACAGCGTACATCGGGGCAGTGTCAATGGAATATTTAGTGAACAGGTCTTCACAGATTGCCAGTTTATGTGTTTGCCATAGATCCGGGACGTTAACAGGTTCCCCAAAGGCACAAATGATAGCGAAGAGTTGTCTCATATGTACGGGCATCTTAGTTTGTGTAGATTCATAAAGAATGTCGTGTCAAATCTTGTCATTGTTAAGGAGACCTAACTCTTGACTGACATGCTGCTTTAAATGAGCTGCATATGTTTCCATTTATGGTTCTAAGCTCCTGGAAAGTAGTAGCTCCTGGAAACCGTGTTAAGAGGGCGTGTAAGTAGTAGCGTTCAGAGTCTTGAATAGAGACAATTGGCATTCTACCTATAATGTTACTTTCTCGCAGTCGTCGCTTTCACACGCTAGTCTTGGAATCGAAAGTATAATAGTGTGGAATGTCTACTGTATATAGTGGAGTGATTTCGCATGAGTATCCATCTTATTCAGGTCAAACCATGCTGTTAGCATGGTTTTTCTTGTTGCTTCTCGATTTAAGGTTTCTTCTTCGAGACCTTCACGAAACAGGACAGTTTGTTGTTCGGGAAGATGGACAGGTAATCGTATAATTGTGTGAGATTTCTCTGACATGCTGTACTCACTAAGATGCCACATAGCTTCTGGAGCACTAACATATCTTCCGTCCAAGAAAGCCGTGATTTCATCATGAACCAAGTCATCGTTAGCATGTTCTTGCTGTAAGGTAACGGAAGCTGCATCGTAACCTTTGTGAACATATTTGTAGAGATATTTGATGGACTTTATAGGTGAGCAAACTTCGACATTAATATGTGCATTGAATTTTTTACTCAACCAAAGGTTGTACGGAACTATCCATTGATTATCAATTATAAACTTGCCTATTTGTGCAGTTGACCCTTCTCTTCTGCGGTAGATTGGGTACCCGTTAATGTTTTCTTGTGTGTGTTCCTTGTAATCTTTCGGGAATCTCTTGATACAAGTACCATCCTTCATGAACAATGCTGTTGGGTTACCTGCTGTACCGCATGGTCCATGTACCATGCGTTTAGTAACAATTTCAAATAACTTAAGGTCAGTGTCAGGGTTAGGGAGTTCAGCAGTGACATATTTATCAATGTCATCTTTGGTTCTTATTTTAGAATTATTGTAAAGAGTAAACAGCATGTGGGCATGAGGAAGGCCGCGCTTCTGAAATTCGATTACGTAAATAGATAACAACCCCAAAAAGATGTTGTTGTAAAATGTCTCTAAGTAATTCCTGCAACTTAATCCAAAAGACTTGTACTACAATATCAGGTCTATGCTCTGGTCTTTGGGTATCCGACAGTGCATGTAGAATTTCCGGCCAAGCAGGATTACATGTGAAAGTGATAAATAAATAAGGCTTTCCAAATTTACGCACTATGGCCATGGCATCCTGATAGTTTTGTTGCATGTATCTTGGACTTCCTGGAAATGTGAACAGTAATATGATCATTTTGCCTACACGTACATTGTTATTTTCAGCCTTTGCTTGCAGTGCATCTGATAGTCCTTTGTATTGTTCCACGCGCAGATCTTGTTGATTTAATCTGAGATAGTTGAGACGCGTGCCCTCTGTTTTAACATACACATCTACGATGTACTGTTGGAATAGTTTGCCGCTGGAGTGCAAAATACTAAATGTATTCCTCATTGATAATCTGTACGTGTAAAATTGGCATTGAGTAAGCCTGATTCGGTTGGCGGTTCTTTTATTGGGAACATGTTGTAAATCTTTGTGCCAGTCAATGTCTCCGGAAGGGAATAAAAGTGGGTAAACCATAGGATCACAATTCATATTGAGCGTGGAAATCTGTTTACAGGAGTTGCCTCTGGGATGGATGCAAATATCCCTTTTGGCAGGGTGTTCGCCATCTTCTCCGACGAAAATCGCTTCAACATCGGTGTGACATGTCAGGGCATTGTATCGTCATAAATCCTTCCCAGGGTTTTCCTTGAAAACCATTCGTACAGATGCAGCTGGATTGGACTGAGCAATTTCATGCATGTGTTTGTATGATTTACTGAAGGTGTTGGTTGTTCTGAGCATGGAATCTAGCTGGAGAAGTAAATTTTTGTTGCATGCAGAGTTTGCTTTATTTTGTAAGCGTACTTCAGTAGCTTGCGCTGTGTCAAAAACATACAACTGTCCATATCCTGGAGAGGTAGAACTGTTAGCATATAGTGGAGAGATTTGGTGATAAATTTGCCCGTGTATTTTAAAACAGTATGGTCCGTGGCCAGGAGGTTGAGTTATCTGTGTATCCATGGAAGCAAACACTAGAGAAGAGTTGTATTCTCTAATGTGTTCGCGGTAATTTTTACCTTCTGATGTTTGCTGTGTAAGAAGTTGTTGTAAAGACACAGGTGGCTCCCGCAAAGGTGGTAAAGCTACTTTACCATCGTGGCAGCACCTCGAGTACTTGTTGGATGTATTACGCTCAGCAGGCCAGTATAGTGCATGACAGTGTTTGCACTGCTGGTCTGGAGTCCCAATGTTGTACTCTTGGACGGGAAGACAGGAATGAGGTGAAGAAGTACCTGTGGTAACGGGAAGAGGATTGTGTGTATGTCTGCTGAGACTGCGTTGGTTCGGAAATGTTGCTTTGCAGATGTCACATTGCAAGAATGAGTTTTGTTGTGTTTAGTCAGACAATCCTGTGTAGTGAACTTCTTATTGCATTTCTGGCCCTCATATAGTTGTTGGGAAGAATGCCTTTTCTTGTGTTTAGCAAGTGAGGTTCGCATTTGAAAAGTTTTGTTGCAAGAATCACACTGGAAGAATGTGTTATTGGAGTGGGAGTCAGGTAATTTTTCAGCGGAGTGAAGTTTCGTGTGTTTGTGAAGATAGTTCTGCATTGTGAAACGTTTTGTGCAAGTGTGACACTGAAACAATTTGTCATTGCAGTGAATTTTGTTGTGTTTGGCAAAGCTGGGTTTTGTTTTGAAAGGTTTACTACAAATGTCGCAGAGGAAGGTTGTACCAGTAGACGAAACTGTAGTGTTTTGTGGAAGAGAAGAATGACTGAGGACTGATGTGTTGGTGTTATCAGACATTATATGCTGCTGTGGAGACATGATCGGAATCGGTAGGAGGGCTTCATGTTGGCCATTGTCCAGTTGTCCTGAGTACAGAAGGTAAATGAAGAGAGTATTTCCAGAATTGTAAATGCAAGGTGGGATGTTGGGGTCGTGTTTGAAGTAAATGAAAATGGTAGCATGGAAAATTTCTGAAAGAGCTTGAATTTCAGCTTCACCACCATAAACTCCAGATGTTGCCATGTATTGATAGTACTCCTGACTTGTTGTGATAACTCGATTTGCATTGGAAAGAACAACAAGAAGAACATCTCCAAATCTGTCCCAATGTGATGCAATGAAATCTGCTGCCCTATGTCGTAGTGAGAGTGTATAGCCTTTGTCAACCATTTGTGTCAAGAAATAACCCACTGATAGGAACAGGCAGTTGCCGGATCGCGGAATAGAGATGACGTTGTACAAAAACCCGTCGACAGAGAAGATACTGTCGTTCATTTTATAACAAAGGCTTAGGAAACAACCGTTGCAGTATAATGAAAATAGAATGGTGTATGGGAGGCCGCAGGCAGCGTGGGGAAGGGTTTGGAAGAGGACAAATAGGAATCGAGAAATGCCTTGTCAGCTGCATGTGGGCGGGACTGGTTTTGAGATGGAAGCAGGACGAACCAGAAGAGAAATATATATAAGAGATAGATTGTTCAGCATTAGTTACAATTTAAGAAATTCATAAGTCAAAGTGGTGCCTTTTGACAAAAGAAGAGTCTATCATTACTAACTTACTAACTAATCTAGGAGGATAAATATGGAAAGACCATATGATAAGACTGCACTTTTCTAAACAGAATGTTTCTGAAAGACTGAAAATCACTCCAAAGGTTTTCCAAAGGCATTTTTGTTTTGCTCTTCTGTATTGTCAGTTTCTGTTTGCCTGATTTGCCTCATTGTTTGTTACTTTGGAATTAAACAGATAATGTGATTTTATGTGTAAATATGTGCATAGAACACATAGAGTATATAGTCATTTCTTCTTTGTTTTATTGTTTGTTTGTAATTTAAATGTTTTGATGATAATGTTACTATCTGCAACATTTGTTTATATTTCCACCAGGGTTCCTTACCCTGTTTCAAGTGTGTTCTTTGTTTATTTATTTACTGTTTTTGTCATAGCTTTGATTATAATTTTTTATATTGTGTTATTGATTATGTTGTTGTTTTCACTTTTTTTGGAATTTTATTTTTTAATATTGTGCTTATTAATTAATTTATAATTTTTTTTTTATTTTAATAAATGTGTTTGTTCTCTGCCCTGTCTCCTTTATGTAGGGCCTAAATTGCTGAGGACACATAATAATACAGCTGGGTGATGGCCCTAACAGTTTTTAAGGAGAAGCTGCATATACACTGCAGTTTCAATGTTGCAGTTGTTCCTGACTTTTGGTTTGTGCTCTTTGTGAATTTGTTTTCCTGGTTTGGAACCCTTGCTATTATTTAAGACACTTTCTCAGGATTAGGAATTTATTTAAATTAGAAAAACCTAATTTTATACCAGCCTTTTCATTTATTTGGAACGTTTGTTTGAATCTTTAGAATAAATAATTAAATATTAAAAGTACTTGTTTTTTTGTCTTTAAACCACAGTTTTTCACAATTTTTCTCTTCTTCTTTTGGGGGATATTTTGAAATAAAGTTTTTAAAAGCCTATGCTCCATTTTTGGGACAGAGTAGGCTATAAGCCTGCCTTTTGAATTTGGGGATTGGTTGCCAGTGGTGAGGCCTACCCTGAAGTTTACCTCTGGCTTTTTGTTTTTTGAGATTGGGACCTGTAATTTTTTGACAATTCAGTTTTTCATGGGTGCGAACCATTTTATGTTACTGATTTTCGTAGGTGCCACAGTTTTGAGTTTCCAGTCGCTATGATGCTATGTGGTTGCCTAGCATTTGATGCCTGTGTCACATGACTTGTGACATCACAGTGACAATGTTGTATAAGATAGCCTCTCTGTTAATGTAGTGTCCATATGTTGCTGAGAAAAATTTTAAAAACACTTCTTGAAAGAGTGAGCAATTCGTTTTTGAATTCTAATGGTTTTGTTTTGCAACTTCAACATTAGGGTTCTTTTTTGTATTTGGAAAATGATCTGTGTGTTTTGTCCATGACAATGACTGAAAGTTCACCTACAAAATACTCTTAATCTGTGGCACCTGATCAATAGAAAAAACTCATCTTAACCATCTTCCAAGTTCTTGATAGCACTACAATATGGTTTTGTTTTTTCTGCCAGTCTTTTATTTTGGTTAATCAGTGTAAGCACCCAGAGTCAGTGTTTAAGCAAGAACGTTATACAAGAATAAACTGAAATTCCATTAGACATTATTTCAAATACAGTTTGAGTACTAAATACTTGAATTTAAAGTGGGTTCTAGGTACCAGAAGCACATATAAAAACTACTTTAAATAACCACTTAAATCTAAAAAAGGATAGCATAGTTTTGCTGCCATCAAGTGGAAGGTGGGGGTTTTACAAAAACTAAAAATTGAAATTAAAACTTTTTTACTGTTCAAATTTAAATGGCTGCTGTCTGGAATGCTTTAGTTATTTGCAACAAAAACCTAAGATTAACTGTGAGTAACATGTCACATTTTTTATACAGGACTTTTCACACAGTGCTTATGAAATTGACATTTTACTCTGTACTCAATGTGGGTTTTTGAACCTGAAAATATGCCTATATGAAAGTTCACAGGCTATTAATGGGGGTCATAGTTAACATTAAGTGATTGATTAGTTTCCAAAAAATTGAAAATAGGTTTGCCTTTCTCTACTAAACATGAAAAAGAAGTTTTACAATGATGAACATAAACAGATATATTTGAACTGTGATACTGTAATTTAACTCTGTGCTTCTTGTGGGAACACTAAGCTTGGCTGTCTTAGTATCTTTAGAACTTGAATGACACAGTTAATTATATCACTAAATTAAATGCATTGGGATTTTATCATGTGAGTTTGGGATTTCCAAGCTTACATTTACTCTTATGGTATTATATTAATAATCTGTTTGAATCTGAAAATATGTGAGGTGCTCTAAGTATGTCCGTGGAGAAATATACCTTGAATAAATTGGATAGAATTAAGCACAAAAGGCACTAGAGTCTTTGTATTCACTTTGATATACTTGAGTTCAAAGTACACTTCATCTTCTGTTTTCCTTTTGAGATGGCAAAAACAACTCCGTTGAGCAGAAGATTAATCGTGGGGGAATATTCTGAAAATACACATATATTGAACAAAAAAAGGTTCTTTTATATCAAATGTACTGAATTTTTTACAGTATATATGAAGAATCTGCATATATTAAATGAAATTTGTTTTTTTACCAACCTACAGAAAAATGATTAGGCAGAATTTTTTTCAAACTGGGGAATTTGTGCAGGATAGTACAACTTGAATGTCTACCATTGCCACATAGAAATGAAATGGAGGCCATTTAATTAAAAAATATAAAAAAGTTTTTTTGGTCATCCAGTCACAGAGGTTGACTAAGCAGCAAGCAGTGAGATTTGGAGCCTACTGTTCTGCCAACATTTGTTTATTCCATATCTACAGAATTTCATTATACACTTGTCCAGCCACTAAGAGCTCACAAGCAAACCTTTTCTGAGAATGTTGCTGAACGTCATGGCATCAAATACACATAGAGAACCCAAAGTAAAATGAATGTAGTATTGTCAGTGGGATTTGGTTATACTGGCTTACAGGGGGGTATTTTTCGTACGTCGCTTAAACCATCCGAGATCAGGTGCCTCATCTTGGATGAGTTAATGCCGGTGAAACTCATCCAGATAAGTCGGTTTTTCAAACGCAGCTGTGTATTAGATTAGTGTAGCTGGATCTAATCATACGAGATGAATGCGCGCACCCGCGCTGAGTGAAAAGCCCATATATATTGAGTCTAGAAAACATGATCAGCAAGTCTTTGATAGGCTGCAACAAAATGACGAAAGAATGGGTGCATTTTTTTTCACACACGTGGCGCAAGACCTTTTATTCGAAGGACATGAAGAATTTCAAGATTTAATATACACAAGCGGTAACACTGCAAAAGCAGCCCAGACCAGAAAAGACGGCTGGCAAAAAGTGGCCGAAAAAATTAAACGCTAAGTAGTGTACATTGTACTTACTGAATACAGCGTTTCATTTCCTATGTGTCAGATTAATTATTATTTAATATGTCATAATTCCAGATCAAATGTGAGCACAAGGAGAACATGGAATCAGGTTAAAATGAGGTTCAAGAATATACTTCAAACTGGTAAATATTGGTATATAACTATTTAAAGAATTGTTGACATAAATAATCATATATAATATAAAAAAACATTAATTTTAAAGCTAATAAGGAGGCAGACAAGCAAAAAACAGGTGGAGGTCCACGCGGTCCAGACCTAACCCCTGCAGAAGAGTTGGCTCTCCAGCTAAATGCCCATCGCCCTGTTTCTGAGGGCATTCCAGGGGGAAGCTCCTCCTCAGAACCAGTGGCAGGATGCAGTGGTCATTTCATTTCAGGTAAAGGATGGTCATTGCATATTTGTCCTCCATGTGTGCTATAGGTATGTTCCATATAGCCCTCTTTTTTGTTGGGTCAGTTGCAGGGAATGTCATATCCCTTGAACCTGTGTCTGACCAACGAGATATTAACGAAGGTCAAACATTTGATGAAGACACTGTGTCTGATTATTCATCAGGAGGAGAGGTACATTTTCCAAATAATGTTTGATCAAACTCCACTCTGATCAGTTCCATGTGCCCCAATCACATTTGGAAATCCTGGTAATGAGAATGTTAGGCTGATTGTGGGATTCTTTATGGAACTGTGGGTGTTTTAGCCTGTGTATTACCTACCTGCAATGGCATGAAACGCCTCTTTTATTGTCTGCACACGCAGGTGTCCAGGAAACACAATGAAAACCTGAAGGAAATGTTTCAGAGCCAAACAGACTTTACGAATTGCCTGGCAAACTGCACTTTTCGATAGATGTTCCGCATATATATATATAAAAAAGTGCCGCTTGCAAGAAACCTCAAAGCAATGCCTACTGTTTGTGTGGTTGTGAGAGCCCGACTTCGCCGAGTTTGACTTCGAATATACGGAGCTAATAAATCTTTGAGGTACAATATTCCCCCTCGGCTAAAGCGGTATCTTTCGTACAGAATTTCCTCCGGGGGCAATAAAGGATCTTGCTGATCGCGCAAAACCCTCTTTATATGAAATTCTCTTCGTATAATTTGCGCACCAATATCAATTGGTCGCTCATTCATGAACGGCAAAGCCCTGACTGGATGACTTCCACGCACCATCACTGATCACGTGTGTAAACTAATCCTTGTTTACGCAGAGCAAACCTGCTCCGAGCAGGTTTGCGGATTTGGATGTGTTGCTATGACAACACTTCCAGCAAGAGTTTCAAAAAACCGACAGATCCAGGATCAGGCCAAATCGTCAACAATTACATCCGGCTAAGCGAGTAATCCACGTACGAAAAATACCCCCCAGGACATGTATGAGTCATAAACAAGCGATGACGAAGGTCAGGGAGATTAGTCGCAAGAGCCAAAACGTTTATCAATAATTCAAAGTTAGGAACTAGAGCAAGGATAAGTTAAATTTGAATGTGAAATTAAAGTCTTTTAGATTTGCAGTTGATATAAGTCTAAAATGGCATCACTCACATAAAATGAAACTGGCAATGCAGTAAAACATTAATACATTTTCAACTGTACTAATATGTACAACTTCCAAAATAAGTGGCAAATTACAAAATTCTTATGTTTGAAATCTCTTTATAATATAAAAAAATCTTGGGACGAGACAAGATATTTTCAGAGAGATAATTTCAAGTCCTGCAAAATGAGACTTTGTGCCAAGAGATAAATTGAAAAACTAACAGATCTGAGCAGGGGCGGAAATAAAAGACAAACAGTAGAAGAAAAAAAGATAAAGAGTAGATGACAAAGTAAAATATCATAAAGAGGTTCAAAAACGTTGGTGCGATACATGTGCAGAGCAGGTTAGAGATTATAAAAGTACTAAAATTCGAAAGTCACAAAAAACTGACAGTAAAGATCACATTAGCGCTAACAAATGGAAATTATTACTCGGTGAAATAATGGAACAGCGAAAAGAGATCGAACATATGGACATAGGTGATATGACAGAAGTATGTAGATATTGTTTGGCTTTAAAGTTTAAGTCGGAGACTTGTAGATTGTCTAATTCATATTGCCATCAGGGAAAAGTAGAGTTTCTTCTCAATAAAGAGGCGTATCCATGAGAAATAAAAGATTTGTTATTTGGTGAAAGTGAAATCCACAAACACTACAGGCAAAATATTCAAATTTACAATAATCTGTTCGTGTTCGCATCATTCATTGCTCAAAACGTAGATTTACACGATTCAGGATTCTATGAGAATCTGTGGTCCTGCAATAATTAAAGATACTACAAGTTTAATTTCAAAGAAACCACAATTTGGTCAGGTTTATATTTATGATCACAGAGAAGTGATGCAACATAGAATCGAAAGAGTTAAACGATCGGAAGTATTAGAAATTTTACAGCCAATAATGGATACAAATCCATACATCCAAAGGTATCGCACTTTGCACAAAATTTAACTGAAAAACACGGACAACGAAGTTTTCTTGGATTTCTATATGAATCCGAAAGATCACACTCGCATATATAATAAACTAACATATGACAAATTGTCAGCGACAATAGTTTCAAAAGACGGAGATAACAAAGACAGAATTGATATTAATGTTTATCCAAAAGCAATGCACGATTCATCGCAAGCGGCAGATCCAGGAAACGACTAGCACGTAGGGCCTGCACAGGGGTTGGCGAGCGAAACAAGCAGGGGACAGAACCCTCTAGTATTCTTAAAAAAAAAGATGCATAGATTGTAAGAAATCACGCAAGGCCTTCCACCAAAATTTTTAACCTCACCAATCAGAACACTGACATTTAAGGGTTTAAAGGGTTTTAATCATGATGGGACAAGCCAGCAACACATTTTATATTTGGCTTTTGATGTATGCAGCAAGCTGCTGGAGATGTTCTATCAGTCCTTAGTAGCCAGTGCATTGTTCAACGCTAAAGTCTCTTGAAGAAGCAACTTGAATTCAAAATACTCACTTGGCATGAACAAAGTGATCAGGAAGAGCTGTTTCATCACATGGCTAACCGTGGACACACTAGAACCTATTGTGGAAAAAATTTGGTGGCAAATTGGATGCCATAATGAAAAATCCCTTCCATCCCTCCCTGGAGATGGCTTCTTAAAGCACTTTCAACCACAGCCTCATTCCAGCACAGTGTTGTAAGAATCTCTTTCAGCTGCTATCAGCAATTTAATGCTTCCTCTCGATTTACCAGACTAAATAGTTATACTTTTTAAATTAGTTGTGTAATTTCTACACAATGAACAATTATTTGTTTATTTATAACTATTGATTAGCTATTTTATTGTCCTATGAGTCTTTATTTTTTCTTTTATATATCTCTGCTGCTATATGCATCTAAATTTCCACTTAGTAAGTCAGTACCTTTACTTAACCTGCCCAGATAAGGCCTTACCCCAGGAAGCCAGACCCAACTGCTAACTTCAGGCTTCTGGCCTAGCAGGCCCAGAAATGGGAAACTGGCTATAAAAGCAGTAAGGAGACTGTGGGTTCACTCCCCGGGTCCTCCCTGTGTGGAGAGCACTTTGAGTAGTGAGAAAAGCGCTATATAAATGTAAAGAATTATTATTATTATTATTATTAAAAGATTGAAATACTTCAAATAGTTCCAAATATACAAAATGTCATTCAAGAGAGAAAAGATTACAATCAACAATGGTGTTTGAAATACAAAACAAGAATCCTTATAAATTAATAATGTGTTATAAGAAAGCAACAGGAAGCACAAAAGGAGAAAAACTAACCAAAAAAGGGCAAACCCCAGGCTAACAAGTCCACTTCATTGTCTAATAATCAGAATCCAAAGACAAAGCAGAAAATCCTCAAAGCCAGAAAAATCAAAAGAAAATAGCACTTACAATAATGAACTTCTGCAACTCTCAATGATAATCTGAGTAAAGTGTTCTTATAGACCCAAATATAAAGGTGGAGGGCAGTCCCACAGTTGGGATGTCATGAGGATGTCACCTCTTGGGCTTCCACCCATAGAACACAAGGAACATAACAGTGCATAAATGCTAAATAATGAACATAACACCATTTCTTAAATATCTGCAAAATAATTATTCCCAAATAACAAAAAAAACAACAACAATAAAGCAAAAAATAAATATAAACAATAGAAAAAAATACCGGTTGTTAGTTGTCATATTCATATTATTTATTTCTTAGCTTTCATTTTCTTTGGTATTGTTTTCTGAATAGAGTATTGTAGGGCCTAAGCCTGAATTTGCAAAGGATTGTGGGGCTCAATTACATTTGGGTAGGCAACTTTTAATTCTGAGGCTGGAATAAATAACATGTAATCAGTGTTTTTTGTGCCCCCCACTATAACATTAATTGTAAGTAACAAAACAATGCAACCAGGCATCTTCCAATGTGAAAAGTAAAAATAAAAATGTCCATCAAAGAGGAAAGTTCTAATGCAGTTAAAGTCCATTATGTTGTCTGTGACTTAAACATAGCCAGATCTAGGATATTTTTTTTAATTTTTTGAACATTTTTAATGTGTACAATTAAGTTAACCAAAACAATCAGGGGGGTATTTTTCGTACGTGGATTACTCGCTTAGCCGGATGTAATTGTTGACGATTTGGCCTGATCCTGGATCTGTCGGTTTTTTGAAACTCTTGCTGGAAGTGTTGTCATAGCAACACATCCAAATCCGCAAACCTGCTCGGAGCAGGTTTGTTCTGCGCAAACAAGGATTAGTTTACACACGTGATCAGTGACGGTGCGTGGAAGTCATCCAGTCAGGGCTTCGCCGTTCATAAATGAGCGACCAATTGATATTGGTGCGCAAATTATACGAAGAGAATTTCATATAAAGAGGGTTTTGCGCGATCGGCAAGATCCTTTATTGCCCCCGGAGGAAATTCTGTACGAAAGATACCGCTTTAGCCGAGGGGGAATATTGTACCTCAAAGATTTATTAGCTCCGTATATTCGAAGTCAAACTCGGCGAAGTCGGGCTCTCACAACCACACAGACAGTATGCATTGCTTTGAGGTTTCTTGCAAGCGGCACTTTGTTATATACTGCAGGCGATGCGGAACATCTATCGAAAAGTACAGTTTGTCAGGCAATTCGTAAAGTCTGTTTGGCTCTGAAACATTTCCTTCAGGTTTTCATTGTGTTTCCTGGACACCTGCATGTGCAGACAATAAAGGAGGCGTTTCATGCCATTGCAGGTAGGTAATACACAGGCTAAAACACCCACAGTTCCATAAAGAATCCCGCAATCAGCCTAACATTCTCATTACCAGGATTTCCAAATGTGATTGGGGCACATGGACTGATCAGAGTGGAGTTTGATCAAACATTATTTGGAAAATGTACCTCTCCTCCTGATGAATAATCAGACACAGTGTCTTCATCAAATATTTGACCTTCGTTAATATCTCGTTGGTCAGAGACAGGTTCAAGGGATATGACATTCCCTGCAACTGACCCAACAAAAAAGAGGGCTATATGGAACATACCTATAGCACACATGGAGGACAAATATGCAATGACCATCCTTTACCTGAAATGAAGTGACCACTGCTTCCTGCCACTGGTTCTGAGGAGGAGCTTCCCCCTGGAATGCCCTCAGAAACAGGGCAATGGGCATTTTGCTGGAGAGCCAACTCTTCTGCAGGGGTTAGGTCTGGACCGTGTGGACCTCCACCTGTTTTTTGCTTGTCTGCCTCCTTATTAGCTTTAACATTAATGTTTTTATATTATATATGATTCTTTATGTCAACAATACTTTAAATAGTTATATACCAATATTTACCAGTTTGAAGTATATTCTTGTACTTCACTTTAACCTGTTCCCATGTTCTCCTTGTGCTCACGTTTGATCTGGAATTATGACATATTAAATAATAATTAATCTGACACATAGGAAATGAAACGCTGCATTCAGTAAGTACAATGTACACTACTTAGCGTTTAATTTTTTCGGCCACTTTTTGCCAGCCGTCTTTTCTGGTCTGGGCTGCTTTTGCAGTGTTACCCCTTATGTATATTAAATCTTGAAATTCTTTGTGTCCTTCGAGTAAAAGGTCTTGCGCCGCGTGTGTGAAAAAAAATGCGCTCGTTCTTTCGTCATTTTGTTGCAGCCTATCAAAGACTTGCTGATCATGTTTTCTAGACTCAATATATATGGGCTTTTCACTCAGCGCGGGCGCGCGCATTCATCTCGTATGATTAGATCCAGCTACACTAATCTAATACACAGCTGCGTTTGAAAAACCGACTTATCTGGATGAGTTTCACTGGCATTAACTCATCCAAGATGAGGCACCTGATCTCGGATGGTTTAAGCGACGTACGAAAAATACCCCCCAGGTTAACCAATACATGACATCTAAACTAATGAAACATAAACATTGTAAAGAAGAGTTCCGTAGTTCAAGATGACCATCTTGGTTTATTCACTATGTTCACTGGCCAGAAGTGTCTGCTTTTTTGCTGTGCTGTAGTCAGACTAGGTGTATTTTGTATACTTAGCATGAAAGAGGCATACATTTTTTATTTTTGTTTTATTTGTTGAACAAAACATAATAACAAAATCCATACCAATCAAATAAAAAGAATACAAGTACAATAGTATGTTCCTAAGACAATCCAAGAAAGTCAATACTCACCCTTCATTTGACTGAGAGAGCTATACAAGAGAGCTCTATTTAAAATTATTCTACATATAAGACAATACAGCAAAAAAAAAAAGGTTCAGCACAGCATAATCACAGCATGCTTATTTTGGACAACATTAATAAATTCTTCATAAATTCTGAAAACATTTAGAACAGATTCTCAGAAACGGAGTTTGATTTTTTTTCAGTTTGAAATGTTTCTTTCCCTGAATTAATGAAGGTGGATCAGGATTCTTCCATTTGGGCAAAATAAGTCTTTGTGCTTGTCATGCGGTATAGGATATTACAACCAGTTTTTCATAGTACATCTTTATTCAATGACATTACTCCAGATATTGCTGTTAAGGTGTTTGGAGGTTTTTAAAGTACACGGCTATCAGAGAGAGGTACAAAACATCTTTCCCAAAATGGTTTAAATGTACATTACAAAAACATGACACCTACCAACAAGGGAACCAGATGACATTGTTCACAGGTTGAATCTTGCACTAGGTAAATTTTACCTTTATATGACACAATGAATGAGTTTTAGTTGAATTATGGTGTGTTTAGTGCATATTGATGTAGAAAGTCATTCAGTGGCAACTCGGCAAAAAGACAACTCAGCAACATTGTTTATCAGTTAGGTAATAGTTAGGTTCAAATAGATTTTTTAATGATATTTAAATGACAATGGGCAAAAAGACAACTCGGCCACAACCTTTACCAGTTAGGTAATAGTTAGGTTCAATGCGCAGGTCATCTTTTGTATTCTAAATATTGTTGTCTTACGATTACAATTATACAATTTATATAAAGGATTAGCAATTTTGGTTGCAGAAGATAATGTCAGATAGAGTTTGCTCCATCTGCAGAATAAAGTTCGTTCGTCAATTATATAAATTTATTTTCAACATTTTAAATCACATTGTCATTTAAATAAAACTAAAAAATCTCTTTGAACCTAACTATTACCTAACTGGTAAAGGATGTCACCGAGTTGTATTTTGCCAAGTTGTGTCTTCACCAAAATTTTCTTTCGCCAAGTTGTCTTTTGCAGACTGTCTTTTCACCGAGTTGTCTTTCACCAAGTCGACTGTCACTCAGTTGTCACTGAACCGTAGAAAGTATTTTATAAACATCTACATTCATTCCTTTTCTGAATTTTTAATTGTGAGATTCCTTTCCCGTCGTTCCCTGAGGTCATCAGGGGGTAGATTACTTGAAATGTTTTGGTCTATTCTGGAGATGCTGTCTTCCTATTTATCCAGGTTGCTTTTAAAAAGGTTACAAATTTGACATTAGAATATTAACTATTAGAATATTAAGTGGGACCCAAATAGAACCAAAGATGAAAATACATGATCAATATAAAGGTCTCTAAATGTTGCAATCCCTAATGTTTTCCACAGGTTTTATACTTCATAGGCCAAAGAGATTATTTGATTATTATTATATTTTATTTGATTACTTAAATTGTTTAGGATTTTTTATAATTTCTTAAAAAAACCAGCTTATTCTTGTGCTTTGTAATGGAAGTTAAGAATACTAGAGTCGAACATGAAAACAGAAGTCTTTGAACCTACCTAATATGTTCATTTTGAAGCAAGGCAAAAGTTTTCAATTTACGACAATGTGCCTTCCATATTCACGAGGCATATTTGTGACAACCAAAGTAAACTAGAAATAACACATTGTATCACAGACTCTTAGTACTCTTTTCTTGAGGTAAGGATACATTTCTTGCTCACTTGTCTGGTTTTTATGAGTGGAGTTCAAATTCACCTAATTTCAGAAGCTTTAGGCGGCATACTAACCTAGTTGTTTCTCTGGAGCTCTGTTTCCTCAGTGGTTCAAGCAGATGCAAGCTCATATCATAAGATTATTTTTTTCTAAATGGCAGCTACATTTTGTGTTGTGTTGTTATTTTACATAGACTACTGAGTGAGGGTCAGGGTGGCAGTGTGGTGGTGAAGAGTGCCCTTAAGAGTTTCTTTGTACTTTGTACAAAGGTAACAGAAATCTAAAATGAACCGTTTACACTGCATTGCGTTTTTTATAAAAATCTTACATTTTTTGAAAGAGCCAAGCCATCTGCATGTCGATTCCATCTCAATGTAAGTGCACAGGGCCAATCAACACTCAGAATTGCTTCCCGTGGTGTGTACTGTGCATACACGATAATACAATAAGTCAGAAAATGAAAAAGACAGAATGTGTAATAAAGTCAAACCATGATGAAATGGATTGAGACACCACAAATCAGTTGCTGAATTTTATAGCTCATGCTGAGTCGCTCTTCTTGAGGATGTTGTAATAAAAGATCTGATAACAAAGTTTTTTGGGTGAGTTATACCAACTGATACCAACCAATCTGTAAATACATGAGGAGAACATGCAAACTCCATGCAGATATGGCACTGTGAGGTAGGAATGACAGTAGTGTGCTACTACTCTGCATATGATAAAACACCTGTGCTAAATAGGGAATCCATTCCCGGGCTCCCGATTACCGGGAGCCCAAGATTCCTGGACATTTTTCATTCCCACATTCCTTGGAATGAAACTGCTGTAATTCCCGGGAAAACGGAAACGACCAAGCTCGCATATATAGCATGTAAAAATGTAAACATCGATCAAGAAATAACAGAGTTATATTTGAAAATAATTAAGGTGGCGCCATTGCTGCAGCTTGCACTTCATCAGACAACAGCTTTGAACAACAACTTGAAATTGCAATGCGTCAGTCTGTTGCATCCGCATTATCTGTGCCAAGAAACTTGCCATCACAAAATGATGACAAGAAACTGGATGCATCAGTAAAAGCTGAAATTGCAGTGTTTCAGAGCAACGGCAAGCACGGGCGTTGTTTAGAACAAGTGTATCAGTATCTGATGATTGTGCCGCCTACTTCAGTGGAGGCAGAGCGTGCTTTCTCAGCAGCTGGCGTACTTCTGCATGAAGGTGCGCTCCTGCCTGGACGACCGCATGCTGGAAACGTTGTGCTTTCTACACTCTTATGACCGCAACTAAAGATACATGTACTTATATGACAGCATGAACTGCTTGTAGATAAGGTTAGTCTTTTATTTGCGTCAACATATTGCAGTAGTTTTATTAAAAGTAAGTGTCGGTCGTTCTAAAACCATTCACATGTGAGATGCCCATGCACTGTGTCATCCCCGGGAGCCCGGGATTCCCAGGAATGAAATGTGGGATTCCCAAATTCCCAGGAATGGATAAACCCGTCCAGGAATGGATTCCCTAGTGTTAAACTTATTAAACTTCAACCTGACTAAACTAAATGTATGTATCAGTTGTTGTAATTTGACTGCATGGTATGAACATAATCAAACCATCTCTCCCTAGACAGCCAAAGCACACACAACCAAGATGATAGCAGCAGCAGTAGGAAATATGCTTGCAAAAGAATGAAATTTTTTTTTGAGTGGTGGGAATAAGCTTCAGTATAGTAAAAAAAAAAAAAAACTCTGATTGCATGTAAGAGTGACTTTTCAGTTATTTTTGTCTAGTTCTTTACAGAATAGAGTCAGCAGTTCACATCTGGGTATCATCATAAAAGCGCTTAGAAATGACTCTTTGAGATGAATCCATGCCCCTGGGGCTGAAGGTTTCCCACAGAAGAAGATGAGCAGCAAAGTGAAGCACACTGCCAATCTCCTTTTAAAATGTCTGCATCTCACAAAATGGTTTGCTTTTTACATTTTTTTCCTCCTACAATAACATGAATACACTGTTTTGAAATGTAATCTCAAAATGCACATAAATACTCAGTAACACTCTTGGTTTGAAAAATTATCAAATTCAGTAAGATTTAATGCTTTTGTTTTCATTTTGGACATCGGTGTCCTTTGCCTCCATTATAAAGTACAAGAGTAGACTAGGTTTTTTTTTTTGAAAATTATAAAGAAATGCTTCATTTTAAAGTAAAATTTCATGTGGAAAATTATTATATGCTCTAATTATAAAGGAACAACTTTAGTTTGATAAATACCAAACTTAATCTATATATTTAAAAGCCAAATACTACTGACTCACTCATCACAAAATCTCCCGAACCATGAGGACTTGGGACTTGAAATTTGGAATGCAGGTTACCCTTGGCCCATAGGTGCTTGCTAAGAAACAGTTTTAAAATTTCATGGTCGAAGAGCGAAATTTCTTATAGTTTTTTAGACCAGTTTGTATGTCTGTCCGCTTTTCATGAAAGAACTATTTAACGGATTTAGATTGGGTTTTTTTCTATAATTTGCTTGAACATTTCGTTGATTTTGTATCTTCTCTCATTGCACCAAGAATTATAGTTCGCTTGCAGGAGTGATATATTCGTGCTAATCCGAGACAGAGGCTGCAAGAGGAGTGGAAGTGGAAGAGTGACGTCAGGAGTAGAGAGATGGACCGTGCCCTCCTCACTGTCCTGTTTCATTAATATGCGAGCAAAGCCGGGGGGGATGGCTAGTTAAATACATAGACCAAATGGCACAGCAAATACTTTTTCACCTTCTAATTCATAATTTTTTTTTTTTTATTTTGAGTTAAACAGGACATTTTTTTCTTATTGTGTTATGGCAGGTTGGTTAGGATTCTTACATCTGAGCAAATGAAGACCTCTGCTGGCAGGGTGACCCATTATGACAACAGATTGTTCATTAAGCTATTGCATCAGAGCTGTTAGAGAATTAGGGATTATCTTGAATATAAGACTATAAATAACCAAATATTTTATTCCATTAAGGTCAGGGCAAGGGACATCCCAAAACATATAGCTAAGTGAAGCAGGCTCTGGACATTGTTACTCACAATTAGGATTGTAACCTGTATGCAAAGAGAGATGCAAGTGATGTACAATTCTGAGTTAAGTTAGCCTATATTTTGCACGGACTAAGGAAAAGCGAACCCCACTGTTGAGGAACAGAAGCATCAGAAGGAAATTATTTCCAATGGTGAGTAACAGGGATGCCTTCAGAGGACTAAAAAAGGCTCATGTAATCTCCAAGGTTATCTCTAACATCTCTAACTTTGAACAGAAAAACATTAAATTTTCTGAAAGGCCATTTCAGCCAGTGAGCTTTATGTGGTGTCTAAAGGCTCGTTTAAACACTGACATTACCTTATTGAATAAATTGCACATCTGGTAAAGTATTCAGTTTCCAGATAACAACTCTGTACAGGAATAAAGTACAATACAATACAATACAATTTATTTTTGTATAGCCCAAAATCACACAAGAAGTGCCACAATGGGCTTTAACAGGCCCTGCCTCTTGACAGCCCCCCAGCCTTGACTCTCTAAGAAGACAAGGAAAAACTCCCAAAAAACCCTTCTAGGGAAAAAATGGAAGAAACCTTGTGAAAGGCAGTTCAAAGAGAGACCCCTTTCCAGGTAGGTTGGGCATGCAGTGGGTGTCAAAAAGGA
Organism: Erpetoichthys calabaricus; assembly: GCF_900747795.2. Lineage (NCBI taxonomy): Eukaryota > Metazoa > Chordata > Cladistia > Polypteriformes > Polypteridae > Erpetoichthys > Erpetoichthys calabaricus. Next base: position 173,595,562 of record NC_041395.2, read on the forward strand.
GGGGGACAATATAATACAATACACAAAACAGAACACAAGATTCCTCAATAAATTATAAAAATAAAAATATTCCAAGTACGGAGCAGAATTTAACAGTAGATGATATCACATAATATGACTTGAATTAATTTAGAGTCCTGGAGACCTCAGCCATCAAGCTGCCACCCTCAATTGGCCATTCCACAGCTGAGACAACCAATCCAATGAAAGGACCCATCTACCCGACGATTCCTGCGATCCTCCATCAGGGATGACTTCACCTTAGGCAGGCAAAACAACTTGACACGTGGGCCGTGGCACCAAGTGCCACATTTGAGCACCGAGAAGAGAAACAGATTAGGTGAGGGTTAGTAACAAATTATAACTATCATGTTACTTATATTTTAGTGCTAATGACTAACAACAGAGATGCGTCTGTTCAGTTAATCAGCAGCTCTAGTCAGGATATGCTAAACTGAAGTAGTGAGTCTTCAGCCGGGATTTAAAAGCTGAGACCGAAGGGGCATCTCTTATAGTAGCAGGCAGACCATTCCACAGTTTAGGGGCCCTGTAACTAAAAGCTCAACCTCCCACTGTTATTTTATTAATCTTGTATTTTAAACAATATGCAGTATCATTTTAAACAGTGACTTTCATTGTGTATAACAGGACTCTGTGCAAATGTAGTGGCACAAGATCCAGCGAAATGGGCTCACGTTGGCAGATTATGAGAATGAGTCACAGTGAGTCAGCGGTGGGATTTTACTTTGCGATTTTGTGTTTCTAAATGCAGCTCCGAAGTCACTTGGCAACATTATAAAGATTTCCGATAAAAACCTGGCTGTATGAATGAGTCTTCAGTACCCATCATTTTCTGTCATTTTATGGTGTTTGTTATTTCAGTTATTCCAGCAGTGTCAGCTTTTGTGAGAGAGGAAAATTGAGAGTTGAAAAATGACCAACAATAAAGCTTTTATTCCTTTAAATATTTTCATGTCATTTAATGTTAGATTTTGAAGATTGTGCAATGACTTTTACAGTACATGGGATTTTGTAGGAAATGGAAAGTTCTCACTCTGGAGACATACAGATTTATTTAGTAATATCTCAAAATATTTTCAAGATGCCAGGCAATGTGTTTTAGAAGTCAGTTTTGGATTATCGTAAGCCTACATTGTAATGTCCTTATTTTATTGCAGTCTCACTGTGATTTAAGATCTCTGCAGTATCATTTAGAATATCTGGAAATTACTTCTGTTCCATGTTCAGATTTTATACTATGATTTACCGATATATATATATATTGCTTCCAGATCATTTTAAGATATTAGTAATGTGATTCTAGGTTATCTGGAAATAACATCTTTTTCCTTCAGCAATATCCATAATATGTTTTGCAGATAAATGGAAGTGAAACCTACCACTATGAAAGAGATCCTTAATATGATTTAAAGTATCTGGAAAGTACATTCTGTTCCTCTTAAGATATCAGCATTATGACTGAATGTGCCTTGAAATGATTTCCCGTCCTTTTAAAGATATTGAGCATGATTTAAGACATGTGAAAATGACTTCCACTACATTTTCTGATATCCTTAACACTGTTCAGCCTATCTGGAAATGACTTCACTTGTAATCACCCTCTGTATCATGAATTAACTTCCTATCTATGTCAGGACAGTTTAAAGTGAACTGGAACTTGTTCCAGGCTCTTTTGAAATGTGCCTTTGATATCTTCAGACAGAAAGCTCATTTGAGAGATTAAGAAAGCTCATCCATTTTCAAACAGTGCAGTGACATTTAAAGAAGGATGGCAACTGTTGGTGCTTGAGATTGTGTGTGATTCACTAAATTAATGGGTAAAACCAAAGATTTAGGGTGACTTTGAATGCAGGATAGTGGTGAGCACTAGATGTATGTGGCTAAATGAGGAGCAACAAACATGTTGGGGTAGTCAATGTCTGTTCTTAAATCAGAAAGAGACGCTCAGTGACTTGAGTTATGCCCAGTAACACACAAACTGCAATCAGTAAACGTATATCTTGCTACAATAGTTGTGCTGTCAGAGGCACACGTGGATACACATCCTGTAACTTATGGTGCCTTGTCAGTGATGAGGTATGGCAGCTGAGGAACCCTAGTTAAGAACAAGAGAGTGACATTATAGTGAGTTTAGTCTGGGGAATCTCAGTGTGTGCTGATTCACTCCAGTTGAAAGATTATGCCATGACCAAAACTCTATGAATAATTCTGTAGACCAGACGTTTCCAGTTCTAGGCCCAGGGGACCCCATGTGGCTGCAAATTTTTGTTCCAACTGATTTCACAATCCCTTTGTCATTTTACCTCAAACTGACCTCATTGTTTAATTACCTGGACTTCATCTCTGTTGTCTCATTCTGTATTTAGTAAAGAGCCGGAGTGTGAGATTTACATTTATTAGGAACTAGCTGTGTAAGCCCGTGCTGTAAAAAGCCCAGGGTCCTAGAAACTATTGAAATCGTCAGAAAATAAACTGAAATGTAGTGATGTCAGTTAATTGAAAGGAACTACTCTGGGCATCTCTCTCCTAGGAGGATTCATTTTGGCGATGTGCTTGTAACGCTTGTGTATTAGCAGCGGGAGGAAAAGTAAAAAGGATACTGGTTTGCCGATGTTAGCGGCTAAGCGATGTTGTTTTTCTTCTGAGGTTTCATTTTGCTGATGTGCTGGCCTCACTTGTGTTATTAGTGGCTAAGTAAGTTTTCTGTTTCCTCAGATGCGGGGCCCTTACCCCAATTCCACCTCTCATTTCTGGGCCGGACAGACAGACACACACTTCCACATGTAGACATTTATACATGAGACTAGCTGTGTTACCCAGCTTCACCAGGGAAGTCTCCTAAGACAATCGTCCCTTGTTTTAATGCTGTTAGTTAATTAAATGCATCAGAAGTACTATGCGATTTATTGAGTGTTTTCTGTATAAAATATATATAAATTTTTTTAACCAGGAGCTAATATTATTAGTTCACTGGAGCTAGTTACTCTGGAATATGTTCTATACAATTTGCCATGAGCAAAACATTTGTGCCATAAATCAATTTCTGCTTTTCTTAATGACCGACTTTGGCTTTTGTTGATGGTCACTGGAAAACACAATTTTACAGGAAACTGTATTATTTGTAATTGAAATAGGTAATTAGTCAGAGTATTGGGAATTTTGGGTATAAATATAATTTTACAAATTTTAATTTAATTTGAATGTAATGCTTTCATCTGTAATCATGTGCCAAGTTTTGGAGGGTTTTAGATCAAAAGCAGTATAGACTGAAATGAATTGTGGTTTACTTTAACTTATGATTACATACACCGTTGACGTTAACAGGCTGCATATTTACAGTACATGGTCTGTTAAATGAATTGAATGTCGTAAGCATTGTACAGAAAAGAACAGCCTCTTTGGTCTGTGCAATTTTTTCCTAGTGCTCAGCAAAAAAAGTAGACTGTGCCTAAGATTAACCCACTCGTTTCAGCTTTGCTGTCAACAAAGATTGGCAAATAAAAAAGCATGGGGCAGGTAGTTTTCTTTTTTCTATAATCTCACCAAATTTCAGTCAAATCAGCCAGAGCATTTTTGAGATATTTATTTTTTCTATTGTAGTTTCTTTTTTCTCTTTACTATTGAAATATATTTTCTTAGTGGATACCTACTGGCCTAGATTCAGCTTTTTAACTTAACGGGATGTAGTGCTTTTATTGATGAGTGAATGAGTCAACTTTGCATTAAATACAGAGATTTAGAATTATTGCCATAGTTTGTTTTGTCATTTTGCTATTCATTGACCTTTCTCCTGTGGTGCTTGCTCCCTTGAATTATACTGTAATAATGACAATTAATAATGAATGAAGCAGATGACAGTTCTGATTAATATTACGTCTATTTTTCAACAAAAATTCTTATACTGCCAAGGTGTACTTCATCATGTCAGCCTTTTCTGCATATACCTGGTTGACTAGTTAAAGATTCTATTGCCTAAGAATCCAAGCTACAGCACTAATTTTGTTAGGAGTGTTTTGGTTTCTAGGATTTGCATTGTAGATAAAAGTTACTTAAAGCATCAAAGGTGTCTACAAGTGAATCATAAGTGCCATTTCAAACATACAATGCCCAGAATCAGAATCAGAATTAGAATTCACTTTATTGGCCAGGTATTCTACTAACCTGTACTTGGAATTTGTTGTGGTAGCATTGATGCAACATACAAGGACTATACAAAATATAAAAAAGTTGAAACAATAAAACATGAAAAATATGAAAACATTTTGAAATATGAAATATCTTTTCTACCTGAAGTAATTATCCACTATCTTCCATCTGTCACTTAAATCTGATGAAATTGTCTTAAGGATTTATGACAGACATTGACATTAGTGTGGTTAAGAACGTTCCCTTAAACACGCTAAGTGGAAACTGAAGGTTTCTAGTAGACTGCAAGCTACTGCATGGAACTCTGACAGCCTTGAACATAACCTTTGCTCACTGTCCCAATCTAAATCCAGTGAAAAATTCTTCTTTTGACTTATAAGGAAAGCAGGTGAAATCTGATCAGAAGGAGTCTGGTGCCCCCTTTATCTGAGTTTCATGCTGACTCTAAGCTTTGTGCTTCACCTACCACTATGGCCTTTCTCCATCCTCTCAGTGGATTTTAAAATGGATTGTCACACACTCCATTAGATGGTCCCTGTTCTTCCTTACACATCTGAATCCCACTTAATATTTTGAACCATTACCATTTTTTTCAAATTATTTTTGTAAGCTTTATTTAATGATGAATTACCTTAACTTTGTGTATTACTAGATGGCAATAATAATAAAAATAATTCTTTACATTGATATAGTGCTTTTCTCACTGCTCAAAGCACCTCAGAGAGTGAGGAGCCACTTCAACCTCTTCTAATAGCATCCACCTGAATGATGTAATGGCAGACATTTTTTTTTTGCACCAGACATTAGCTCTTCGGTGGTGAAGTGGTGAGATAGCCAATTAGAGACAGGGAATGATTCGATGCCTAGAATGTCTAAACCATGGTGGACATTTTAGCCTGGACATTGGACCCTATTCTTTACGAAGGATGCCCAGGGATCTTTAATGACCACAGGGTCAGGACCTCGGTTTTATGTCTTATCTGAAGGACAGTGCAATTTTTACAGTCCATCATTGCACTGGAGCATTTGGTATCCACATTCAGACCACAGGGAACAGCACCAACACCTCTTCCAGCAGCAACTGAAACTTTTCACCGATGGTCTTCCATTCAAGTACTGGCTGGGTCTGAGCATGCTTAGCCTTCAGGTGGATGACCTGTTCTGAAGTGCATGTGGTATGACCTAATGGTGATGACAGGGTCACATGTGGCAGTGTCATCTTGCAAATGACTAACACTTCCTTATAATCAAGGAGAAAAATAGTAAGGTCATTTGGAGTGTATAAGGGAGTTGCACAAAATAATCAATGAGAACAACTGAAGAGAGTTGCATATTGTCACTAATTGGCTTAGAAGCAGCTACTTCAGATGTATAAGTCCTACATGCCATACGTATGATTGCTGATTCTGTGGCACACTTGACAGTAAGGTGAGGCTTCTCTGATTATGCATTTTAATGTACTATCAGATAGTCTCTCTCAGCAGTTCACATTGTGGTACACTGGTAACTACAATCATCTTTGTTCAGCTTGCACATTCTTTCCTTATCTGTGCTACTTTTCTTTAGGTACATCAGTATCCTCTTTTATCCTATGGCTGTGTATATTAGATTGATAGGTAACTCCAAACTGTAAGAAAGTGTTGTTGTATTTGTATGAGTATACCTTGTGATGGAATGGTATCCGGTGTAAGGTGGGGTTCTGTTTTGACTATGATGTAAAAACCAGCCCTTGAAGAACTGAGCATAGAAAATGTATGAATTGATATTCTGTCTGCTACTGTATACGTGATCCTTATTCATTTTGTAACGAGGACACAAGTGAATGCAAATCTGTGTGTTCAGGGGTTTAAACTGTACTTTATTAGTGATGAAATGCTTGGTACGCTGCACAGAACAGAAGTGTTTTTTTTTTTTTTTTGAAGATATTACCCAGTTCATCCTATATTGCTTAGAGGTAAGTAATGACCAGAATACATCTAGTGTGAGGCATGAGGAGCATCCTCAATGCGTATCGGCTTTCTGTCCATCAGAATTTTCTTATGAGGGCTTTTCTATAAGGCACATGACAGGTTGAAGGAGAGCAAGCAGACAAGGGGCATGTGAAGGACATCATCTTCAGTCAATTTCCAGCTTTACTTGACTTGATGCGCTGCAGCGACACCACCTCAACCAGTGAGGGACATAATGCTTTGAAAGTAAGTGATGATGCAGATGGAGGGTTAGCGTAAACACTTAACAGCTTGAACTTCAAATTTAATTTCCTATGACAAACAGCTTGGGAAGCCACTTAGGATGTGAGTGGACAGGTGCAGTGCTGCTGTAGAAAACTTTCAGCCATTAAGTTAGGCAATATTCAGTAAAAGTAAGGAGAGATAAAAGGTTATAGAAAACGAAGAGGCATTGTGTTTTGTCCCTGGAAAGGGAACATTTGAAATATCCCAGGGTATGATCTTTGACTTAAAAATTATAGATCCATCCATTTTCTCTATTCACTTAATGCATTATAGAACTAACCCTGGATAAGATGCTATTCCATTTCAAGGCACATTCACACACATCAACTCTCATACCCAACTAGATTTTGAATTACATATTAATCTAATGCTGGCAGGACCAGTGGAAGAAGGAAAGGGGGTTTGACTAACTAAAGTAGGAGATTCTAAATGGAGGGTTTGGAAATTTAAGTTTAGCTGTCATTACTTATACTTTGTGGCAAAAATGTAAACTGCCATAACGCCATCTTAGAAAGCAGAGTTTCAGAAACCGTCAGTTGAACTCCCTGGTTTCGTTACATTGTGGATCTTTTGCAACACCAAACATCTTTGATGCTTCAGAATGACACATTTCCACCCATAACTATTCTTCTGTAATTGTTGTGACTAGCAGTAAAAAAATAAATAAATAAATGTAGGAAGCATGCAGTCTGGATAATTTAATTAAACTGTTACATAGAGACACAAAATATGATAAGAAGAAAAACTAACAGACCCTAGTACATGAACAAAATTAAGAATTAAAAAATGAGACTGTATGTAAGCCCTCAAGGGCTTGCTTTTTTGTTAACATGAACATCTGCCTACTGCCAGGTTCTCAAAACACTGTTCTATGTATTTTATTCAGATCAGCTTACATTATGTAAAGAAGCATTTTTTCATTTTCTTTAAGACTGATCTGCTACATAGTTGGATCTGAATTAGGTAACTTTGTGTCAATTTTACTGTAATGGTTTAATTTCATAGAACTATCTAAGCATCTATGATATCTACTTTAATAAACCCCTAATGGGTACAAGTATCCATTTTGCAGAAACAAGCAAAAACAACTGGAACAAAATTAATTTGCTTGAAAATAGCAAATCAGATGTATAACTATATAATAAAAATGGAGCAAAATAGCTAACAAGTAATGAAAATATAGTCTGGCAATTCCAAAGTGAATCAGGTAAGATATATGAACCATATTCTTGGGCCTTGTTCAACAGAGGAATACTGTGTCATGTGTTCATGCCTTGTGTATTGAGTGACAGTTCTTAGTTTATTACATCACAATTTCTAGGATTTATTTTTGAGAGTGGGAGAGATGTTCCAAAGATTAAGGGGATTTTCTAAAAGAATACATTAGCAAAAGTGAAATGTTAGATTTCAATAACTGAAATGCCTTAACCAAAACAAATACAAAAAACTGGAGTCAAAAAATAAAAGCCAAGTTCTAAAACCCTAAGTTCTTTAAACATGTTGCAGATTCTTATTCGTAACTGCTGTGATCCTAATGAAAGTGGAGAAGAAAGTTATCAGGAAAAGAACTGGCCACAATAAAATTTTAATTATTGTTAAAGAGAGATATTTTCTTAGTTAATTAAAGAATCAAATAGAGAGAAACAAAAAACTAGAACTGAAATACAAAAACATAATTAAAAAAAATAACACTGCAAAAATAATAAATGTAAAATTCAAAGATATAAAATTTTAACTACGAAATTAAAAAAAGAGGAAAGCAAAAAACAATTGACTTGTAATTACCAAATTACAATTACAATCTAAATAACTAAATACCAAATACAAAGGCCAAAATTCAAAACACAGGAAAAGAAAAAAACTAAACGGTCAAAATAAAACTTACAAAATGCAGAGAGCTAAAAGGAGCACAGCTAAAATAGTCCCTCAGTGCTAACATGGCACTAAAGACTGCCCCTGGGGCCTGTCAGCTAATTAGGGGTCTTGACATCACCTCCATCAAGCACAATAAGACACTTAACATAATTAACGAAAAACTGAAAGGGAACAAAAAGGAAGGAAAGAGAAAACAAAGACAGCAAAAAGCCAAAATCCCAGGACAACATCCACATGAAACCATAACAGTAAATGTCTTTAATTGTGTTTTGCCAAATGATAGTGAGAAAACAGACCAGAAGATGAATTAGTAAAGCCAGAAAAGAGTTGAAACCAGGAAATTCTATCATCAAACCCCAAACGCGAACCAAACTCAACGTGTAAAGGAAAGTACCACATTTTTCAGAAGCAAAAGCAACACTTTTCAGAAAGTTCAGTTTTACTTGATACTTTAAGCAACAGCTTTCATGCCACAATTGCCTCATAGTTTTTGAAGCTGTGCTCCTAGCCTTTTAACAGTGATCCACAAAAATGACGGTACTTGCCTAGAACAAAATGGCAGCTCAGTAATCATTTATTGAAATGAAATGAAATATCCACATTGTTAAATTGATACCCAAGAAGAATAATAGAGACAGAAAACTCTACCGTCAAACCCCACCACCACCAAACCACTTTCATGACGTGGGAGAAAAATGTATACACATACAAATATATTTTCACATGCTATAAATAATAAAAGGATGTTGAGTTAAAGTTATTTATGGCACCTCCATCTTCTATAGGTACTATGCGACAACAGTACAGATGACAAATCAACAGTTTGATTGTTGCTACAAACTACATAGCAGCACCTATAAAAAACAACTCACAAAATGGCAGTGCCTACAGAAAAACAGTACACAAAATGGTCACATAACTATATTATAAAGGACAAAAGTTACAGATAACATTAATAACAATATATTTCAGATAATTACACAATAATTAAAGGATTCCTAACTGGAATAACCTAGCCAACTGAAAGAGCAACAGATAAAACAAGATAAAAAGTAAAATATAATTGTAAAATGAAGTAATAAAATTAAAAAAGCAATCTGTTGTGCAACCTCTTGGCATTCCTGATTATCTGCTAAGTGGTTACCACTATACTGAGGTGCAGCTCTGTTTTTCAACCCCTTACTCCTTACCTCAAAAAATGTCTGTGATTTGGGTTATACTCTGTCATTTTACATATACAGTAAATTATGATTGGGCTAATTTGATTCATCCCTCTTTTCTGCACAGTTACTCCTAAAGAAAGAATTTTCCTGTCTCTACCCCCTATATTTTCTCTCTTTCTTTCTCTCTCCATTTTTCTTTTGATGAGTTTTTCCCTGCTGACTACAGGATCATCAAAACCCAAGGTTGCTGGAATTCTCTGGCTTTCATCTTGAAAGAAGGAGCTGGTATTTTTTTCCAAGAATGGAATTAACTAGTTCTCTACACTAAGGAAAATAAAATACCCCTACTTTGAAGATCAAAAATCTCCTTCCGTGTGGTGCTCACCCTCACCATCCTTTGCTCCTCATTACCTCTGCATCCACATTCATACCATATGTAGCGTAAGTGTCATACAATATGCATATTACATATCGTCAAATATAAAAATCCTTCACCCTTTGACCCTCATGCTTTTCACGCTTAGCCAATTTGTCACCATTATATTTCTAAAAATATTTCAAATAGTTTAAGGGGGGGGGAGGGGGAGTGTAGGCCGCATTTATTAGGTGGAATATAAAAAAAAATGTCTCAAAGTGTCCACTTTCTATATACTGAAAATGGGAAAGGAGGTCAGAGGTTGGATGCAATGGCACATAATATTACAAGCTCCATTAGAAATTTTGCTAATTTACACACACATTCTCCAGTTGAAACACTTCCTCATATAAAGCAGAATTGCTCAAAATTTAATTAAGCCTTAGAAGTTCTTCTAGAGGTCAGGTAAAGACAAATGAGTTACATTCAAGGTCTATTACAAAGTCTGTGAGTGGGTTCAGCTAGTTTTAAATGATGGGGTGGCTGCTGGAAGGTAGTAGTGGGGGAGAGATTCCTTAATGAAATGATTAAATGGAATTTTAGTGAAGTCTCCTGCAGCCGTGAGTCAGCAACTATGTGAACGTTCTTTGATCTTTTGCCACTTTACTATTGACCTTGATTTCTGATAGCTGGTGATAATTAGTAATTATGTTAATTTATTGAAACCTTTTCCTTCAATTTTACCTCTGGCAATGCAGAGGAGGGTCTGCCTTCAGTGTACTTTGTGGTTCTTAATAGTTCTGCCCCAACAGAAACTAATGTATCAAATAATGGCTCACAGGCTATTTTGAAAAATACTTAGTGTTTAAGGTCATTTGGAAAAACCTACAGTAAATGAAATATATTTCAGGTTACAGCTCTACAGAATGATTGTGGAGCCTTCATACCACAGTAAGAGCTTTATAAAATAAAAATGGAAGGATTGCTTAGTATTGCACTTTTTGGTAATGCTGCTTGTAATTATAAATAGCTAAGGTTATTTTGTTTGTATTGTACTTTGTATTTGTGTTCCTTTATATGTAAGGCACTATAAAATAGATTTTCTTGGCATTATACTTTGTGCTGTTTTTTTCCAATATGGAAAAACTATAAGTGATCACTTTATAGTGCAATGAAAGTAATAATTTCACTGTACTTTACACACATGACAATAATGACCCTATAAACTTTTAAACTTCATGATAGTGCTGCTTTATATACGTTGAACTATGTGAGGTGCATATTTGTAGAATGCTTTTATTATAATTGGGTTATGCTATATCAGATAATAACAGTTTTTAATTGAGTGCTCTCTATAAGAACATTCAAACCACTTTCTGTTCATTCTCAATATGAGCCTAAATGGTTGTAAAGATTGGGTGTCTCATTTAGGTTTGGTTCTTGCAAGATACCTGAACAACAACCATGAACAGAATAAGTAGGTGGCATCATTAATAGAGAGAAGGAAATACTGTGCTTTCACCCTGAAAGGTGCTGTATAAAAGAAAAATACATCAATCAACTATGGAACACGACTTACAACTCTTATGAGATCTGCAGCTCTGCTTAAATTCAATTAACTGAGTCACAGGAAGAATCCTGGCTTGGATCGACTCATAAAGTCAGGGGAAAATGATGCATGGAAGGAGCTATGAAAGATTGGAGTGGCTACCATCATCAATGATAATAAAATGTCATCTGAATAAAATATCTGAATCAAATATCACACAAAATGAAGGTCCGTGATAGATAGATAGATAGATAGATAGATAGATAGATAGATAGATAGATAGATAGATAGATAGATAGATAGATAGATAGATAGATAGATTAGCGTTAGCTTTTCTTGACACGCTTCGGATGAATAAGTCTTTGGTTAAAAGTACTGGATGCCGTTGTGTCACAGAGAGAACGTGTAGTATTGTTCATAATGACCATCATTTTTGTTTTCATTCTCTCTTTTGTTGAGCCTTTCTTATACTGGTGTCTCCAGCTTAACACACCACAGTATAGAAATACACACTGGTCATTGCATATGAATATGTAAAGGATGTAGCTACCCACATTGAAGGAACACAGTCCCAAGCTAGTCTGCTCTTAAATTTCATACACAGTTCTTTTGTTTTGGTAGACCTGTCCAGCCTGTTATTAATTGGGCTCTAAGTACTTATGTCAGTGCACCACAGCCATATCTACTTTCTAAATATTGACTGTACGTAGAATGTGGAATATAATTCTTTAGGCTGATATAGTCCTAAGCATTTAATTCCCAGTTTTTGTTCAATGTGCAAAGTCCTAAATCTTATTTTATGTGAATAATCAATGTGATTTATGGTATTGTTGAAGACAGCTATTCCAGTGCAGCCAGATGTACGATTTCACACAGCCTTTAAATTGCATCATGGAAAATTCAAACAATGACCACTTAAACAGGTTCTATCCTGCAAGCCCTAAGACAGAACTAAGAAGGTCTGCTGAAACACTGTGGGGAGGAAGGGCCTACACAAGCAATCTGGAAACAGACAAGCAGCACCAAGCACAAAGAAAATTTCTTAAACTACAAAACAAAATATTTTTCTAGATGAGGAATTTAACTGGGCATATGATTAAAATAGGAAATAATGATATGACACCTTAGTTAAGCTTGCTAACAAACATTTTAACAATATATTATATCATTGAGATGAGTTTACTAGTTATTTATTTTGTTGCAAAACAGTGCCATCTACTGGGAATGAGGAAGGGAGTGCTCCACTTGCCCTTAATATAGAAACACCAGTGAAAATGTCGATAAGAGTAAAATAAATCATTCTCTTGTAGATTGTGATAATGCCAAGGATGTAACCACAGTATATAGGCCATCCACCTGAAGTTAAGCATTATCGGGCCCTGCCAGTACTTGGATGGGAGACCATCTAGGAAAAGCTTGGGTTTCATCTAGAAGAGGTATTGGTGAGGCCAGCAGGGGGTGCTTACCCTGTGGTCTTTGTGTGGATCCCAATGCCCCAGTCCAGTAATGGGGATACTGTGCTGTAAAGCTGAGATGTAAAACCAAGATCCTGACTGTCTGTGGACATTAAAGATCCTTGGGCATCTTTCGAAAAAAGTAGCATTTATCCCAACGTCCCGGCTAAATTGCCCATCATCTCCTAATCATTGTCTGTCTCTAATTGGCTATGTCTCTCATTCCTTCACCACCTAATAGCTAATGTGTTTTGAGCATACAGGTGCAATAATGGCTGTTGTCGCATCATCCAGGTGGGTGCTACACATAGGTGGTTGTTGAAGTGCTTCCCTTCTGTCTTTGTAAGGTTGTTTGAATAGTGAGAAAGTGCTATATAAAACTTATTATTATTATAATTATTATATATGATAATGATTGAGCATTTTCTTTGTGAAGCTCCTTGTAATCATTCTCATTATTAAATTTACCAGTGTCAAATTATTGTTGATAATGCTTACTGCTAAAACTGAGATACAGTACATAAAGCAGGGATTTATATGATTCTCACCATGAGGGATACCATATTAAATAAAGACTGAATGCCTTGTGAGTAGTGACTTTTGCTTGAAGGGTGTTTTTCAGTTTTGTTGACACTTCCAGAAAGATATTAAGAAATATTGTGTCTTGGAGTACTTTGTAATAGAGTGAAAGATGAAAAGTAATGAAAGCTATGTTTGCTTCTCAAAAAAAAAATGAAGTGTTTGCTTTTTGGATTGCTTTGCAGTTGTGTTCATTGTTGAATGTGTAACAAACAAAGAGTTTATGGTTTAATAGGACTCCTTGGGCCACATGTATAAACTGTGTGTACACACAAAATTGTTGTGTATGCCCATTTCCACGCTCACTTTGAGATGTATAAAAAATAAACTTGGCGTAAAGCCACGCACATTTTCACGGCAGCCTCACACCATGTGTACACTCTTTTCTTCTATGTTTTGCAAACTGGCGGCACCCAGCATCAAAGCAGTGCTACTGTTTCTTGATCTCACTTTCTTTTTTAGATTCACATCCATGACAAGGGCTGTATCAAAAACACCAAAATTAATTGCATATTGTTTACAAATTTAAGGCACTTGATTGTAATAATTCTGGAACAATGTAATGGCCCATAGAATAGCCAGACTATTCCAAATACCACTCAGAGCATTTTAAGCCATTGTATCTGTTTGTGGTATCACTGCTGCACACTAGCTGATCAGACAGCTGTATAGCAGTTTGTGTTGAGAGAGCAGAGGATTACCAGGATACAGCTTCCAGCCCTGGAGGACATTTATAGCACATGATGCCTCAAGAAAGCCACCAGCATCTGCATGGATTCCACTCAGCCATGTGCACAGTCTATTTGAACTTCTACCATTTGGCAAACTCTTCTGAGCCTTTCCTATATGAACCTCAAGGCTCAGAAACAGTTTCATCCCAAGAGCTATAAACACACTCAATCAGTTCATCAAGTGCTCCTGGTAGAACTGTTTGTACTTATAATTACTGTAATGTGCAACTGTAATATTGCACAACCTGAGCCATTTTTTGAACCATTTATGCTATCTGCACTATATATACATGTATATTGTAATTATCTTAACATATTGTATATTTGTCATAGTTTTTTTTATCATATTATTATTTTACCATTTTATAGGAAAATTAGTTGATGGAAGAGTTGCATATTGAATCTCATTGTACCATACAATGACAATCTTCTTCTTCTTTCGGCTGCTCCCGTTAGGGGTTGCCACAGCGGATCATCTTCTACCATATCTTTCTGTCCTCTGCATCTTGTTCTGTTACACCCATCACCTGCCGGTCCTCTCTCACCACATCCATAAACCTTCACTTAGGCCTTCCTCTTTTTCTCTTGCCTGGCAGCTCTATCTTTAGCATCCTTCTCCCAATATACTCAGCATCTCTCCTCTGCACATGTCCAAACCAACGCAATCTCTCCTCTTTGACTTTGTCTCCCAACCGTCCAACTTGAGCTGACCCTGTAATGTACTAATTTCTAATCCTGACCATCCTTGTCACACCCAATGCAAATCTTAGCATCTTTAACTCTGCCGTACCATACAATGACAATAAAGGAATTAAATTCAATTCAATAGGAGAGATTGCGCATTTACAGATGATTATGACTAGCTTCTTGGAGCCGTGTGCTGTTTGAATACTAGGATGTATACTTTTTTTGATGAAATGCATTAAAGTATGTATATTACATTTTACAGATAAATTGTTAACTTCATTTAAATAATGCATACTGTTAATAATTAAACATGTGGGTACAGCACAGCAGTAGTGATGAGCTGGCGCCCCATCCAGGGTTTGTTCCTGCCTTGCTTTCTATGTTTGCTGGGACTGGCGTGACCCGTGGGCTATATAAAACGACCCTTATTTGGAAAACCTCTGCATATTTGCTTTGTGGTGTAGCCGTACTGCCTCCCAACCCCACCATCCTGAGTTACAATTCTAGACCACTTGTTGTCAGATCTGTGTAAATATTTCTACAATGGTTCAGGTGTTTCTTCGACGTTCCAAAGTAGTACAAGCTAGTTGGAAACTATAAATTGGCCCGTTATGAGTGTTGTGCAGAAAATGTTCATTGTGATGGTTCCCACATGCACTCAGTGGTGCTAGGATAAACTTTCCACAACTCAGAACTGTATTAGGGATTAGAAAATGGGTGGATGGTTAATATTTGATTTATAGTATGCTTCCAGATATATCTTACTGTGAAAGGCACATTCTAAAAAAGTCTTTATTACTTTGTGAGGTCAGACATGCTGTGAACAAAGCAATGTAAAATACAGAGATGTTTTGTAGTATACCTTGTGATAGGATTCTTTGTGAAAGCCTACATATCAAACAAAGATTGTTAGTTTTGTGACAGACAATTCCGCCTTTGTAACTTGCCTTTGAAACCGGAACTACTGAGAAGAAAAGCACAGACCTCTGAAATCAGAATTTACAACTCGTGGCAAGACTTTTGGGATGGTGTCCATAATGAAAGGTGTTATACTTAGAAAAGAAGGCTTATCTATAGTGCAGAAGTCATCAGTTTCCACTGCACACAGTACTAACATTTCCTTTTCAGTTTCTTTGACAAGATATCTCATTTGTTGTAAAAGGTAAGAGTTCTTGGTATGAACTTGGGAAGCATTTCCAAAGGCTGGAAAGCCACGTGAAAGAAGCTGCTCTTCATGCTGTAAACCGATGAGCCTTCAATAGAGGTGCCTCAGTGGACGCGATCTGTGCCATGCATTCAAATGGAAAACAGAACTTTCTACAGACTAAAGGTGGCTTTCTGGATTTGATTTAAAGTCAAAAGATTTTAACCCTCTTATAGGCTTTCAGTAATGTACTTATAAAGTTTTATGAAGTGCAGACATACTGCCTCCCAAAAAAATTAACTGATTGAGTGAATGCTTGTTTACAGCCAGAAACATCACAAGGGAGGTTTCTTTCTTTAAATCTATTAGTGGTTAATGAAAATCTTGATGTATTTCTAGCTACTTTGGAGCACAACATTGAAAGGCTTATCTAAGGCAATTGGAGGGTAACAGTTTTAATTTCCTCCTTGGTGCTTACCACAGCTGTTCACAGTGTCTGGGTGAAGTTTGCATCAGCAACCATAACACATGCACTTCAGAAGAGGTCATCCTTCTGAAGTTAAGCATGTTCAGGCCCAGCCAGTCTTTGGATGGGAGACCATTTAGTAAAAGCTGGGGTTGCTGCTGGAATTGGTTTTGTTGACACCAGCAGAGAGGCAATAACCTGTGGTCTGAATGTGTATTCATAATGCCCCAGTGCAGTGATGGGGACACTGTGCTGTAAAAATGGCTCAGTCCTTCAGATGAGACATAAAACGAGGTCCTGACCCTCTGTGGTCATAGAAGATCTCTGGACATCTTTCATAATGAAGAGGGTGTATTCCCATGTCCAGGCTAAAGTGCTCTCCATGGCGTAATCATTCTGGCCCCCTAATCATCCCCCGTTTCTAATTGTCTCTCTCTCTCTCACCACTTCACCACCTAACAGCTAATGTGTGGTGAGTGTACTGGTGCAAAATGACTGCCATCACAACATCTAGTTGGATGATACACATTAGTGGTGGTTGAAATGGCTCCCCACTCACTATGAAAGTGCTTTGAATAGTAAGAAAAACACTACATAAATGTAGAAATTTATTATATGAAGTTTTTAATGAATGAAGAATTCATTAAAAACTTCATATAATAAATTTCTACATTTATATAGTGTTTTTCTTAAGAATAATGAAGAATTTATTATATGATATTTATTATATCTTTACGTATCCATATGGATTTTTCTCAGAGTTTTTCTTCCATGCCTTTTATGTACTGTAAATTGATATACTGTATGTCTAAATACCCTGCAATCAATTGATACCCCAGCCTGGTTTGGTTGCTGTTTTGCACCCAATTGACGGGATTTGGTATTTTGATAGATATTTCAATACATGGTCGGGCTTTCATCAATTGTAGTGACTTTTTGAGTCTTTACTTTTTTTTACAGATTTCATTATATCAAACAATGCACCCACTTTATTGTATTTAGTGAAATTGCATAACCCCTTGGCTACACTAGACCTCAGGATCACATCTCTGCTCTTTGCAGATGATGGGGATCTGCTGGTTTTATCGGGCTGTGACCTTAGACACACACTGAGGTAGTTTACAGTCGATTGTGAAGCAGCCAGGATGAGGATCAGCACCACTATACCCCAGTTTATGGTTCTTAGTTGGAAAAGAGTGAACAATAGAGTGTTGCCTCAAGTGGAGGAGTTTAGGTATCTTGGGATCTTGTTCATAAGTGAAGGAAGAAGGGAGCATGAGATAGACAGGAGGATTGAAGCAGACTCCACAGTCATGCAAATGTTATACTGGTCAGTCTTGGTTAACAGGGTGTTGAGCTTAAAGTTGAAGCTCTTGACTTACCTCCTGATATACTTTCCTACCCTCACGAGCTGTGGGTCATGACTTAAAGAGCTAGAAAGCAAATACAAGTGGCAGTGAGTTTCCTCCGCAGGGTGTAGTGAAAGGGTGAGGAGCACAACCATTCAGAAGGAGCTCAAAGCAAAGCCACTGGTTCTCTGCATCGATAGAAGCCAATTGAGGTGGTTCGGGCTAATTAGGTTGCCTCCTGGATGCTTCCCTTGGGAGGTATTTTTGGCATGTCCTACCTGTGTAGACCGTGGGTGAACATAGGAGTTGGAGGAGGTTGCAGGGAAGAGGCACATCTAGGCTTCTTTACTTAGACTGCTGCTCCAGCACACCAAACCTGAATTAATATCAGAAAATGAGTGAATGGATGAACATTACTTTAATAGAAATGTCTTCCACAAAGGTGATACATGCTTTAGCAGTTTCTGGTATTCCTGGTTTTACTTCTAGCCCAACTGTTTTTCAAAAGCAACAAACTGTCAGGCATCCAAGTGAATGCTCAGGTGGCTGAGTTTGGACCCACGCTGGTCATAATTATAAAATGGGGTCTTGCAATCACTGAACCAAGACTTAGTAATGGTTCATTAAATCACTTGGGCTAAACATGAAAAATCTTCTGTCTGATTCTTGATCTGAACTACTTACTGTATGAATCTACATCATTGGAAAAGGACAGAAGAGGCCTGTCCCCATGAGCATAAGCTACCAGAATGGCTCTCTTAAAAGAGAGATACAAGAGGAAGCTGGCACACAGCTGGCTGCACAACAGGCTGCCAGAGGCCACAAAGCAGAGTGTAAATAAGGAGACTAGCATTAGATGGGTGAACAAGAAGGGTGCAATATGAAAGGATTTTACAGGGTGAAAACAATGAGTTAGCAGGCAGATTCAGCTGCTATGGGATTAGCACCATGTCATTATACCTTGATCTAGGTTTATTATCAAAAGAAACAAAGTCTGAAATATTGGAACAGTTAGGTTAAAGCTGCCAAAGTCTAAAATGGTGGAACTCAGAGATAATCTACCCAGTTGAGGTTGAACACTGAAGCTTTGTTTGGACATTTATGTTGCTGATCGCAGAGAATGGTGGCAGAAACAAGAAGGTACTGGCTACTGAGAAGAGATGAGAGCTAAAAACCCTGAAATGAGGGAGAACTAACTAAAGGTGACTACAGGAAGATTGTTCTCCGATTCAAAATATTGAGCAATATCAGCACTTTATTTCAGATGCAACAGACCATGCACTTAACATCCACAGGGTATAAAAATGTGAAAATCACTATGGCTGTGCAGTGAGAAGTCTTATTTCCATCTCATCTCCTTTAATGGCTGCTGTTTAACAGAAATGACTATGTTTTGATTTGCACAATCAGTACACTTTTTCCTGCCAAATGGAGTCTAGGTGACATATCTGTGATATATTATGTTTATCCTAAATTAAAAATATAGAATCAGATCCAAAGGTTGTTAAAGGTTTGCCTCTATTAATTAGCTAGTCATAATAGTGATAAAGATACATGAGATATTTGGGATAAATATGACACTTTATTACAAACAAACAAAATCTGGTGTATCAGTATAATCCTGAATGTAGGCCAGAAAAAGGTTGTATGCGTGCGGACCCTTTTAAAAGCACGCTTCTTGCCTGGGCAGTGATCCGTAGATGTGTTTGTGGGTTTCTTTTTTGTGTCAACAGGACAAATCATTTGTTTGCTGCTATGCTGGGTATTCCTTTTCTGGATGACTGATCTGGAACAGCTTTGGCACAGTTCTGTGTGAGCATCACTCAGGGGATAGGAGAATGGGTGAACGGCTGTGGGCTAGAAGGTCAAGGAGGAGGGAGTTAGGAGCATGAGCTGATACAGCACATTGCTGTACCCACTACATGACAAACCAACTCAGGATCCCAGATTTGGACCCAAGTGCAGCCAAGCAATCGGTGACACCTCAGCACCACACTAGTTCAGATGGAGTGGAACAGTGTGAGTTTTTTTTTTGGTGGCTGGAGTGGCAATTCAGCCACCAAACCCCAGGTTTTTCCCTACAGGTTGGAGGGCCTACATGCAGGGCTCGATTCAGATTAACATCATACCCAGGATGGAATGGTCAAGGCCCCTCACATAATTTGTCTCTTTTCCTATATTTCCTCTGGTGGCTGCTATGCACTTCCAATCTTGTTTCAGACAGATGGTAACATATTACATTAAAGTAAACAATATATTAGAAGCTATTCAAGGCAGCATGATGGAAGGGTTCCTCAAGATACCAGGACTGAACATGGTAAATGTCAGCCTGATGAAGTGATTTATGCACTTACCCAGTACTTATATATGAAATTCAAGTAGCCTCTCTGATTGTAACCATTTTGCAGGTTCAGGGGGCTACTACCAGAAAAATCCAGGGCCTTAGACCACTGTGACTTACTTAACGGAGGTCAGAGGGGACCCCCCTCATTTATAAAGCAAAAATCTGACAAGTTGTTAAGAAAAGTATATTTGGGCACTCAAGATGGACAGCCAATCCGGACTTCATGTGTTCCTGTTCATAGTGATAATGGCTTCTGCACAGCATCTAGAACCCTAGAAATGAGAGTACACCCAGAATAAGTCTTTGGAATCTTCCTGCCTTAAAGCAGGTCAGCTTGGAGTTAGGAGGAGAGTTATTGTCAAGGGAATGAGGGCTAGGGTGGGGGAAATGTGTTCAAGTGTACATTTAGATGATGGTGAACAGGCAGTGTTTTGTAAGCAGTTATAGAAAAGTGGACCAGTCATCCGACATGCTAGTCAGGATCAACTACCCATATAGTTCCTTTGGATTTTTTTAGCCTATTTTGTTATGGTCCTTGTTTATTTTCTCTTTCTGTTGTACTTTGTGTTCTCCCAACTGTGTCTTCCTTCTCTTGTAAAAATGCCCTTCTTGTTGGAACTTCTTGTCCCATTACCTTAGTCATTATTTGAGTTCAAGAATGGCTCAAGAGCACACGCAACAGCCTGTATCTTTCAGTCCTCATCACAAACCAATCCTCACATTCAACAGAGTTCTGATTATAGACTATTTTATGGATCTAATATAGTCACAACTTTGTTGCAAGGTCTGAACCTATCTAACAGTACTTTCTGCTAGTTTCAGTCACCATTATATCCTGGTCCCATTAGAACATTTAAAGGACTGGCTATCCATACTAACTCTTGTATAGATGGGCAGTAGCAGTGCTGGTCAATTCATTAGGTAACACAGGCGGCCACCTAGGGCACCATCTTTTATGGGCACTAATTTAGCAAGCCCATTTCTCTTTGTCTTAGATGGCTGCATTCTACATGCTCCTTGTGCCCTTAAGGAATGTGTGTGTTTTTTCACCAAGAGGTATGAAAATAAATGTATTCTTTGTTTTTCAAAGAAATGTTCATACTGTTCCAGCCCTCTTTAACTCCTGCACATGCAGTGTCATCCTCAAGTTCACTATCTTCAGTGAATTTCAGGTACTGTAGTGATGTAAGGCAGCTGTTGGACAGCATTTGAGGCAGAAGAAGAGCTTAAAATGGGCTGTTGCATGAAAAAAAGTGATTTGCTGTGTTATAACAGTGATAGCAATATAGGTTATAGTTCTAGAGATAGTGAAGCCTATGAAAGGGATAATTTTGTATGAATGGTAAACTCTAATGCCACTTCTGAATGTGTGTTGTTTAAAAAGATCTTTGGGCAACGTTCAGAACTGATGTTCACAGATTGCCAGGGTGCAAGACAGATGTAGCAGATACAAATGATCCCATGCAATATTTCAATTTGATCATTAGTGAGTGTGGTTAGATGTAATTGTGACTGAGCCCCACCGACAGACACAGAAACTCATCCAGCACTGCACATTAAAGTAAAACTCCATGTATGACAAGTTGCTGGCTATCTTTGCACTTATTCTAATTATTAAAAAACCTGACATTGAAATGTACCAATCAACAAAACCTTGAATTAAAATACCTTATGAGCCATGCTGAATATGGATCATGAATAAAAAACGTTCCAGCTTATTTGTACTTATCTGCCACTTCAAACAGTAGTGAGAAATAATTTTTGAAAATAAAATCCTTCTCTACATTTTATAGACCTGAGCAGAAAGTTCTTTTTGTTGACAAACCACAAACTATCTTAAATAAACTCTATGTTGAGGCTATCTGTATACTGAACAACTGGTAAAGTTTATTAGTAGCTGGAGAAAAGTGTCCAGAGTGTGAAAAATGTCAAAAACCTAAACCTACTGATGTGGTTTTATTTTTATTTCATTTTTCTCAACAGCTAAAACTATGTGATATTGTGAAACTATTGACACCAGAATAATGTTTTAAAATATTTTTTCTCCCCCTTTCCTTCTCTGGCCCTTTTTCTCTCATCATAGATACAGTAGTTAATGGACAAGACTCTGTTTGTTTATGACATTTGACATGGCAGACTGTGCTCTGATGGCTATCTTATATATAAACGTCTACACGTCGAAGTGTGTGTGTCTGTCTGTCCAGCACAGAAGTGCGAGGCTACAGCAATGAAGCTCAAAAAGCCTGCAAGGCAACCCCAAGTTAACAAGTAGTAATAAGAAAAAAGTATGAGGCTATAGCATGAAAGCAAGTGACTCTGTCACCAAAGTGAACCCACCGAGGAAAGACAAACGAGAGAGACTCGCTTAGCCCTTGATAGACAAGGGGGGCGAGCACGTCCACAAAACGAAACCGCTGACTCTGCGTTTCAATTTTTTCAATTGTTTCTAGGAGCCCAGACTTTTTACAGCACGGGCTTACACAGCTAGTTGAGTATAAGTCTTTTGAGTATAAGCTTTTCCATTGCATATTCTGCCCCCTTCTCTATATCACTCATAATCTCATATGCTGTTTTTATGATTTTTGCAGCTACCCATACACTTCTGCAAACTGGCATGTTACTTGCTGTTTTTCTGTATTGCCTGTTCAGGTTTAGGCGACTCCTAACATTTGACATTACATACCAGTTTTTCAGTGGTTCTCAGAACACCTGTGAGGAGCTCCAAACAATGGTTCAAGCCCAGGTCCCCCTTCCCTACTAAGTAAGCTCCTGGGTTTAACGATGCTATCTGAACATCATAGACATCATCATGTTCTGTAGTGTTCAGATAGGTTTTAAAGAAAAGATTGCATTCAGTCTGAAGTTACTGTAATGTCATAATAGTTCATTCTACTACCTAAGCAGACTGTAATCAGCCATATTACATTCGGTGATGTCATAGAGGACTCTGCAGCAAGGAAGTCCAGGAAAGCAAAACTGTAATATAAAAATTCTCTTTCTTATTTTGTTAAATTACAGTTTTAAAGACTACGCAATTATTGTGTTATTTTTTAGGTGATATAATGAATAATATACATTGTCCATCCATTATCCAACCTGCTATATCCTAACACAGGGTCTGCTGGAGCCAATCCCATCCAACACAGGGCGCAAGGCAGGAACAAACACCAGGCAGGGTGCCAGCCCATTGCAGGGCACACACAAACCAAGGACAATTTAGGATCACCAATGCACCTAACCTGCATGTCTTTGGACTGTGGGAGGAAACCGGAGCACCCGGAGGAAACCCAAGCAGACACGGGGAGAACATGAAAACTCCACGCAGGGAGGACCCGGGAAGCAAACCCAGGTCTCCTTACTGCGAGGCAGCAGTGCTACCCACAGCGCCACCCTAATATACATTGTTACAGGGATAATTGTGTTCATTAAATTATTCTTATATTCATATATTTTAATTGTGCATTTGCATTAAAAGAATCTATTTAAGATCATTATTATTATTATTATTATTTTGAATTACATTGTGTGCACTATGAACATGTTTAGTTTGCCATTGCTTTGGTCTATTTTATTAAACAAAGGCATGAGAGTTTTAAAATTCATTGTTGATGCATTTATTTTGGTATGGTGTTTATTGTTTTATTTTATTTTTTTTAAGTGTGGGTGCTTTCAGAAACTTGCCTAGGGCTCCATGTGGGCTTTCACCAGCACTAGAGAGTAGACCCACTTCATTTTACTGTCAGAAACCCAACCATGCGGCCATTTTCTGTGTTTCCTTTTTACTTCTGGCACAATTGATAATGGGTTAGCACTGTTGCCTTATAGCTGTAGGTACACAGGTTCCGTTTACACTCAAATTACCATTCAGCGTTTGCATCTTCTTCTTGTGTGTGCCATGATTTACTCCCATATTCCAATGATGTGCTGATAAGATCAATCGGTGACTGTAGATTTGTTACGGATGTGTAAGTGTGGATGTGTATTTGAGTGTGTGTTGTAATGGGTTTCCATCCCATCTCAGGTGAATTCTAGCAATTTGGATTGAGTGGATGTGCTTATAGATAGACAGATGCTGGCTTATTGTGAGGGAGTGTGAATGTGAGATGAATGGGCACTTCTATGAATTGTCATCCCATTCAGGGTTCGTTTCTGCCTTGTACCTGATTCTTCTGGACTAGTTTCCCAGTCCCTGTGCCTTAAAGTGGATTAAGTAGTCTGGATCATTGAGAACTTGTGATTGACATAAAGCAACACTTTTAGCACTTTGAATTTATTTTTCCTGTTATATCTTTCTATATGTTGATCATTTTAGTGCTATTCTGATGATGCCATTTTCTTGTTTGCTTTGGTATGGTAACCACCATTTTGTGTTAATTGCTGCATGTAGTTTACCATATCATGCTATGCTTGTTGCTGGTCAAATAACATGTTTTATTATGATGCTGAGCATATATAAGATGGTGGTTCACGACTTCCAGTATGGTTTGAGATCTCTTTCCACTGCTAAAGCTAAAAATGAAGTGGCTTGCGAGAAAGTGGCGTTTCAAGCCTTCGGTGCCTTCTGTGATTCTGGGGAATGTAAACTCAATCTCAAATAAGATCGACGAACTGGCTGCGCTGGTGAAAAATGTAAGGACCTACAGAGAATGCAGTTTGTTGTGTTTCTGCGAAACGTGGCTAACTAACACCATCCCAGATGCCAACGTGGAGCTACCCGGGTTTAGCACAGTTAGAGCGGACAGAGATGCAAGTACCTGTGGGAAGCACAAAGGAGGAGGACTCGCTCTCTATGTTAATACACGGTGGTGTCACTCTGGACATGTTAACATCAAAATCTCCACTTGCTGCAGGGATATCGAACTGTTGGCCGTAAGTTTACGTCCCTACTACTTGCCCAGAGAGTTTGGACATGTCATTGTTGTCATCGTGTATATTCCTCCTCGGGCAGACGTGGAGTCAGCGAGTGACATCATCCATTCCGCTGTTGCTAAGTTACAAACGCAGCACCCTGAGGCGCTTGTGCTAATCGCTGGAGACTTTAACCATGTGACGCTGGACAAAACATTGCCTGCATTTTCCCAGTATGTGGACTGTAACACCCGGGGAAATAAGACTATTGATTTACTGTATGCAAACGTTAAAGACGCATACAGTGCCACCCCGCTGCCTGCGCTTGGGAAAGGAGATCATAATCTGGTTCAGCTTCAGCCTCACTATAAACCAAAAGTTAGAGTCCTACCTACAACCACACGATCATTCAGGAAGTGGACCCCGGAGGCTGAGAATACTCTGAGAGAACTTTTTGGAACTACAGACTGGGATATCCTGCAGGGATCTCATAATGAGAACATTGAGGAAGTTGTTGACTGCACTACTGACTACATCAACTTCTGTATGGACATTGTAGTTCCAGTAAGAACAGTACGCTGCTATGCTAACAACAAGCCATGGATCACAAGTGACATCAAGGGCCTTTTGAATCAGAAGAAAAGGGCTTTTAAAGACGGTGATCAGCATGAGCTCAAGCGCGTGCAGAAGGAACTCCGAGTCCAACTCAGGGCGGCGAAGGAGCAGTACAGGAGAAAGCTGGAGCAGAAGTTGCAGAATAACAGCATGAAGGAAGTGTGGGATGGGATGAAGATCATCACTGGCTGCAGCTCGAAGCGGGGTACCACCATTGAGAGAGACGTGAAGAGAGCAAACCAAATGAACAACTTTTTTAACAGGTTTGACCACCCTAACCCACTCTCACTCTCACCTCGGAGTACTGCACCCTCCACACATCCTTCTGCTGATACCAGCATAGGAAAAACATCCCCACCCATAATAACAACAGCGCAAGTGAGCAGAGAGCTGAGGAGACTTCGTGCCAGCAAAGCAGCGGGTCCAGATGGAGTATCGCCACGACTGCTGAAGGTCTGTGCATCGGAGCTGGGGGGTCCTCTACAGCGCATCTTCAACCTGAGCCTGGAACAGGGGAGAGTCCCGAGGCTTTGGAAAACATCTTGTATCACCCCAGTCCCAAAGGTATCACGTCCTAGTGAGCTGAATGACTTTCGGCCTGTTGCTCTGACATCACATGTGATGAAGACCATGGAGAGGCTGCTGCTTCACCACCTGAGGCCACAGGTTCAACACGCCCTTGACCCTCTGCAGTTTGCATATCAGGAGAAGGTGGGAGCGGAAGATGCCATCATCTATATGCTACACCGATCCCTCTCCCATTTGGACAGAGGCAGTGGTGCTGTAGGAATTATGTTTCTAGACTTCTCTAGCGCCTTCAACACAATCCAACCTCTGCTCCTTAGGGACAAGCTGACAGAGATGGGATTAGATTCATACCTAGTGGCATGGATCGTGGACTATCTTAAAGACAGACCTCAGTATGTGCGTCTTGGGAACTGCACGTCTGACATTGTGGTCAGCAACACAGGAGCGCCACAAGGGACTGTACTTTCTCCGGTCCTGTTCAGCCTATATACATCGGACTTCCAATACAACTCGGAGTCCTGCCATGTGCAAAAGTTCGCTGATGACACTGCTATCGTGGGCTGTATCAGGAATGGGCTGGAGGAGGAGTATAGGAACCTAATCAATGACTTTGTTAAATGGTCCGACTCAAACCACCTACACCTGAACACCAGCAAAACCAAGGAGCTGGTGGTGGATTTTAGGAGGCCCAGACCCCTCATAGACCCAGTGATCATCAAAGGTGACTGTGTGCAGATGGTGCAGACCTATAAATATCTGGGAGTGCAGCTGGATGATAAATTAGACTGGACTGCCAATACTGATGCGCTGTGCAAGAAAGCACAAAGCCGGTTATACTTCCTTAGAAGGCTGGCTTCCTTCAACATCTGCAATAAGATGCTGCAGATGTTCTATCAAACAGTTGTGGCGAGCGCCCTCTTCTACGCAGTGGTGTGCTGGGGAGGCAGCATTAAGAGGAAAGACGCCTCACGCCTGGACAAACTGGTGAGGAAGGCAGGCTCTATTGTTGGCATGGAGCTGGACAGTTTAACATCTGTGGCAGAGCGAAGGGCGCTCAGCAGGCTCCTATCAATTATGGAGAATCCACTGCATCCACTAAATAATGTCATCTCCAGACAGAAGAGCAGCTTCAGCGACAGACTGCTGTCACTGTCCTGCTCCACTGACAGACTGAGGAGATCGTTCCTCCCCCAAACTATGCGACTCTTTAATTCCACCAGGGGGGGTAAACGTTAACATTTAACATTATACAAAGTTATTGTCTGTTTTTTTTTTTTCACCTGTATTATTATCATTCTTTAATTTAATATTATTTATTGTATCAGTATGCTGCTGCTGAAGAATGTGAATTTCCCATTGGGATTAATAAAGTATCTATCTATCTATCTATCTATCTATCTACTCTCTCTTG
This sequence comes from Erpetoichthys calabaricus, assembly GCF_900747795.2. Classification (NCBI taxonomy): domain Eukaryota; kingdom Metazoa; phylum Chordata; class Cladistia; order Polypteriformes; family Polypteridae; genus Erpetoichthys; species Erpetoichthys calabaricus. The sequence continues at coordinate 173,623,061 of NC_041395.2, forward strand.
CTCTCTTTAGTTTTAGAGGAAGCTAAAAGGCACTTCCAAGAAAGTTTAATGTTTGGATCTTTGCTTTGTTGCTCCGCCCTTGCATTTTGGTTTTCTTGATCAGGTCCTCTTGCTTTTCTCAGCATTCTCACTTGTTCCTGTCCCAGACCTTCTCCCCCCCATCTCCTGGTAATCGCTTTCCTTTCTCTGCTTCCCAGCACTTTCTATGCTATGGCTTGGCATAGCATTTAGGGTCAGTTCTAGCTAAATCTGCAGTCTAAATCTGTAGGAATAGGTTACAACCATGCATAACCTGACATTGAAAAAGCATGAAAAGAAAATGGATGAACATTTCTCACTCTTTTAAATTGTGGTAAAATCAAGCATTAATGGGGACATGGCAGTAACCAGCTTCGTTCAGAACACCAGTCCATTTCTGAAGATATTCTTGCACATGCCTGTGCTCTCTTTGCATAGTTTAACTAGAGTTAGTATATTGCATAGAGTCACTGACACTGGTAGGTAATCAAAATCTAAGGAAAGAATCCACGTCACACAGTTCCAGTTAAGAAGCTCCATAATAGGGAACTTGACCAGGGTTGAAGCTACCCATCATAGCTTTCTAGCAGAAGCCAACCAAGACACATTCTTCTTCTTCTTTCAGCTGCTCCAAGACACATTAAGGACTAAAAATCACAAGCATGTGATTTTAACATGAAGCCGTTCCATTCTGGCTTTGCACATTCCAATATTCTTACTTCATTACATTTTTATTTCCACTGCATCTAGAAAACAAGGGCATGGTGTGACTTTATTATATTGTCAGATTACTGAGCAGAAGAGTTCAAAGTAACGCACTTGGGTATCTTTGATTCTTAGCTCAGATCAGTGGGAGAGTTGTTTGTCAAACAGAAAAGTCACTAACTGTGCTGGTGATGATAATAATATATCTGCTTCCATTTGGAGGAAATCCATGCTTACACACCACTATGCACTAATATTGATTACATCGGGGAGGTAGACAAATCCAAATGAATCACTTCACATGAGTGGCCAGCATGAAGAGCAGGAGTGATATCACTGCACCAAATAGATAGAAATGGGACTAAAATGTATGGTTTGTTAATAGCAGGCTAGATACTGACTTTTAATATCACTGCTGAAACAAGCATGTACTTGCCAGTAGGCATAAATGTTTGAAGGGATTGTCGCCTTTGAGTAAATTACAGGCAGTGCAAAGGTTAGCTGCCTTTAAATTATGGCTCCTTAATATTCTGCTGGCCTCTGGAAAAACAACCTAAATAAGCATTCCTCTACTCGGCGAAAAAACATGGTGAGCGGCCTTTTAATGGATTTTCCTGCACAGCTTCTGTGTCGCAGCTCAATTTGCTGTTTTGTAGATTACAGGATAAAATTCGGAATAAATTCAGCAGGTTGCTGGTATTTTAGCAAAGATTATCAATTTCTTTTATTATTTATTGGTAACTCAGTCATGTTGTATAAGCACCAGGGTCACCTTGTTTAGAATCACGTTTAATGGTGTGAAGTGGTTTATTTCCATCCGTACATTTTATGATCTGCTCTTTACACTTTAGGAGCTGAACAATGGTGGAATGTGCCGTATGTGGGATGCCAGTCTTTTGCAGCACACAGTAACATAAACACCCCTTTTTATACAGAGCCAGTTTAGAGGAAACTTTAATCCAACCATTTAATTCAGCTCTAGTTTTGAAGTACTGGACCACTTGTAGCAGTACCTAGCAAGAGGCAAGAACTGTTCTTGAACAGAACACCAGTCTGTTTCACTTACTCGATTATACTCAAACAAGACCAGTTTGCATCCATTAATTTGTTCATTCATTATTAAATCTCCTTCATCCAGTCATACTAAGACTTGGAGAAAAGCTGGGACCCCATGGACATTACATGTCAAAATGACACAAACATTCTTAGCTGAGATTTATTCATTTTCCCACAAACATCTGAGGAGCTTTGATCAGACGACTGAAAGCAACCATAGACAAAGTGTGCCAGTTCTTGGGTGTTTTACTCTACCCAAATGACCTAACATGTAAAAACAAAGAAAATCCACACAGAAAGTGACAGGGTGTGGATTAAATCCGAGGTGACAAGAGTGGTAAAACTGCAGAACTAATCACTGCACTGCATTGGCACAGCGCTTAAGTACAGTGGGTATTATTTGTTTAGACGGGCTCATGATTGCTTTGTCTCCTATTCCAAATTGCTGTGATAGGTAGAAGTTTAATTAGACATTAAAAAGAAAATTGTCAAAGCAATTAGACCAAATAGAATAGCATGTTTTTTTAATTACTGAGAAAAAAATGAATTATCTACTTTGTCTTTAACCTTTGACCAATGTGTTCTAGTTTTGAATTTTTAAATAAAAGTATGACATCCCAGAGGAGATATAGGTCTCACATATAGGATGAAAGAGTACTGTACTGGACAGTCGTGTCAGCAATTCACTGCACGGCACTGAAGGAAATGTTACTGAGATTTAACAAATCCAGAGTCAATATGTGACCCCAAATAATGTCAGTTCTGTGTTACCGGCAGGCGTTTTAAAGCCCTTGTTACAGCGGGTGATTAGGCAGAGAGCCAAAGGACAATTCTGCATCTCTCAGCAATAATGATGTACTTTGAGGAAATGATTATCCTGTAATGAGTTATTGCTTTTGTGTTTTTCAGTTCGGGTTCAATAAGTCGCTGGCAAGATGGATTTAATTAACAAGGTAAAATTGGCTTTATCATGACAGCTTATCCTGGTTCCGTCCTCCTTCAAACTATTAAGCGTCATTTGAATGGAAGGATTTTGCCGAAGGGCATTGCTGTTGCTCGAATCTGCTTGCCAGTGTGCTTTCTCTCCCTTGCTTTTCATCCAAAGAGAAACTTGCTAACTTATGGTCTGCTCTTCTCCACATATGCGGAAATGAACATCATTATGTTGTAAAGCTGGACTTACAGATTTTACTCTGGACATCTGAGACTGACCATGTGACAGTCCTTCACCGTATCTTGTGTGATACCTTAGGCCTTTATTGAAGACATTGTAAAGAGTAAAGGTTGGGATGTACACTTCTGTTACTTCTGATAATTTGATGGAAACTGCTCTGCTTCGGGTGACCAATGATTTGCTTATGGCAGCAGACTCTGGACAATCCAGCATATTAATTCCTTTAGATCTTATTGCAGCATAAGATATGATGACTCAGGCGCCGCTGCAAGTGGCAGCCTTTCCAGCAGCTCCATGTATGACTTTATCTTTCTACTTGTGAATTTCCCCTTGGGATTAATAATCTATCTATCTATCTATCTATCTATCTATCTATCTATCTATCTATCTATCTATCTATCTATCTATCTATCTATCTATCTATCTATCTATCTATCTATCATTTGACATGATATTCTACTGTCCAGAATGGAGAACATGCTAGGTGTCTCTGGCACTGCCCTCCAGTGGGTTTTAAGTCCTATCTGACTGATAGGCAAGAGTTTGTTAGTCTTTGCAACAACATATCCAGGTCAGTGCCGGTCATACAAAGGGTTCCTCAGGGCTCTGTCTTTGGCCCTCTGCTATTCTGTGCTATATGCTTCCCCTTGGCAATATCATTCGTAGCTATGGACTGGGTTATCATTTTTATGCAGATGGTACTTGACTCTGTTTCAATGTTAAAAGTGAAACTTCATCAGAGCTTTTTCAGCTCACAACTTGCCTCAGTGAAATTAAAACCCAGGTGGAGCAGAACTCTTTTAAAATTAAATTGTAAGAAAACAGAACTACTGAAAATTGTCACTAAAGTGCAACTTAAGAAAATTAGCTTCTTTTCAATCACTCTTGACAGTGATCTCATTAGACCTTCTAATGCAAGGAATCTTGGTGTCCGTTTTTATTCCTCCCTCTCTTATTCCGCCCACATAAACCACAAATTTTCTTATTTTCACCTCCACAGCATATCTTGTGTTTGCTCATTCCTCTCCTTTTCTAATGCTGAGAAACTTCTCCACGTTTTAATCATATCCTGCATCGATTATTGTAACTCCCTACCAGCAGGTGCAGCTTCTAATCTTATATCACAGCTCCAGTTGATTCAAAACTCTGCTACAATAGTCTGAACACAGACCAGCAACAACGAGCACATAACACCAATCCTGCTTCACCTCCACTGGCTCCCTGTGTCTTACAGGATTGAATATAAAATTCTATTATTAACCTACAAAGCTTTACATGGCCTTGCAATGGACTACATCAGTGACCTTCTCCATTGCTATGCTCCTGTTCGCCCACTAAGGTCCTCTGATTCTGGCAATTTTGTTGTGCCCCACACTAACCTGCACTCTATGGGTGACAGGCCTTCAGCTGTGTAGCACCCAGACTCTGGAATAACCTCCTTAAATAATTAGATCAGATGACTCAATTCATTCTTTTTAAAACAACTTAAAACTCATCTGTTCAGGAAGGCATTTAACCTGACATTCTGCCCCCTCTTTCGTTCTTCCTCTCTGTCCAGATGCTCAGGGTAATTTGTGTGTGTGTTATATCACAAATGATGTTATTTGCTAGGCTTTTCTTTTAGTGTTGAATTTATCATTTTACTCTAGTTTATTGTCTTTTATTCTGTTTAATGCTTTGTGTATCCTGTATCTATTTGTTATAGTGTTCTATTCAGTAAACCTTTGTATCCAATGTTACACATACCTACTGTTTCTTTATAAGACTCTGTGACACACCTTGAGCATGGAAAAGGTGCTATATAAATAAATTGTATTATTATTATTTCATCCCAGACCCTAACGACTGTCAGGATACAGCTTTCTGGCATGTGCAGTTCTGTGCAACCCCAGACCATCACTGACCCACCAGCAAGCTGGTCATGTTGGATGAGGTTGCAGACTGCGTAAAGTTCACCACGATGTCTCCGGACTCTTTCACATCTGTCACGTGTGCTCAGTGTGCACCTACTCTCATCTGTGAAGAGAATGGGGTGCCAGTGATGGAGCTGCCAGTTGTGGTATTCTCTGGCAAATGCCAGTCAAGCTGCATAGTGAAGGGCTATAAGAACAAGTCCCACATTGAGGACGTTGGGCCCTCATGCCATCCTCATGGAGTCTGTTTCTGACAGTTTGGTCAGAAACATGCACACCAGTAGCCAGCTGGAGATCATTTTGTAGGGCTTTGGCAGTGCTCCACCTGTTCATCCTCACCATCCTAGAGGATCTGGACTATAGGTACCACCTCATGCTACTGGTAGTTAAAAGGACACTAGCAAAACAAAATTAGAGAAGAATCTGTCAGGAAGGATAACGAGAGAGCAATTGTTTGTGGCCACCACCTGCAAAAAAAATTCCTTTTTGGGATTGTCTTGCTGTTGCCTCTCCAGTGCGCCTGTTGTCACTTTCATTTGCACCTAACTAGGTGAAGCTGATTCACATTTGCTTATTCTTCCTAACTGGATAGATTGATATCCCTGAAGCTTAATTGATTTGGTGTTAGACTGTGATGATTACGTGTTCCCTTAATTATTTTTGAGCAGTGTATTTTGTTTTGCTTTTTAACTCAAATTTATTAATATTTTTATGAGACTTAGACAACCTCATGGACTAATCACAGTCCACAACCATACCGTGTACTGATTTGAGTAAGAAGGTTAACAGCATAATGTGTCCAGTGCAAGTCAAGCAATGTTATGCTTAAACTGTACAACACACTTCTGTTCTTCAGAAATCGGGTGCAATGGCACAGAAGGATTATGCATTTGTGGTGCTCGCTACACCCTTGTGAGACCTCATAGAGTGCAGTTTTGGTTGCTGTATATCACAAAGGATATAAAAGTATCAGAGAAAGTCCAGAGAAGTGCAACTAGGCGTTTTCAGGGTCTGTGGGGTGTGACCTATGAGGAAAGGTTTAAGGAGATTATCAGTCTGAGTTTAAGAGGTCACTTGAGAGAAATGTTTAAAATTATAAAAGGAGTTAGCAGGCAGAAGGTTCTGTGTTCTTGAGAAAGTACACATGGGCATAGAAAAAGGTTAGCTAAGGCTAATTTCCACTCAAACAGCAGGAAATATTTCTTCACAGAGAAAAGGAACATAGATTTGATGATATTTTGAATAGACATTGTCGAATTGTACTACGTTGAGCTAAGTGGCCTGCCCACATCAAAAATTATTCTTATCTTAAGCACTTATGAGAAAAAAAGCTATATGATTATATTATTTTAACACCCAACTATGCCCTTTTTCATGCAAATGTACTGAAACGGCACACACCAATCAGCCACAACATTAAAATCTCTGACAGGTGAAGTGAATAACATTGATTATCTTGTTAAATTGACACCTGTCAAGGGTTGGAATATATTAGGTAGCAAGTGAACAGTCAGTTTCTTGAGGTGAAGTTTAAGGATCTTTGGCAAGGGCCAAATTGTGATGGCTAGACAACTCAGTCAGAATATCTTCAAAACAGAAGGTCTAGTGGGGTGTTCCCATTATGATGTGGTTAGTACCTACCAAAAATGATCTTAGGTAGGTAGGTATGTCATTCTGGACCAACCTCTCCAAGGCTTTGAGAAGTCAGACGTAAGTGCTACTGTTTTGTAGTCATTAGACAAAGAGATGCCTGCATCCTTTGGAACTATAACAATACCAAATGTTTTCTGCAGCAGTGGCACCTTCAAGACATTTAGTGACAGATTGAACAGATGGTAGATAATACTGTAAAGTTGGTCAGCACAGGTCTTAAGAACTCAAGAGCTGACTCAATCAGGTCCCATGACTTTTCCCTGTGTATGGCATCCTCAGTTGTCAGCTTGCTTGGTTGTTAGTAATGGGCAGCCCATACTGATGACCAGAGGCAGACTCATCACTGATCATACTAGTTGAAGAGTTAGGAGTTGTTGATGCAGTAAGGATGTTGTGGCAGGACTTGTCATTGGAAGAAGGTGGTGGTTGAAGCAGTACAACCTCTATTCCAGAATTGGTTAAGGACATTAGCTTTGTTAACATTCCCTTCCATCACATGAGCCCTGGATTACTTGAGTCCATTTGTCATGCCCAATCCAGTTCTTTCATGTAAGTCTTGTTTTCTATTTTAGCTCTCTGATCTTCCCTCCCTTTACTCACCTTTTTTTCAGCACTCACTGTATGTCCTTTGGAGACTCTTTATCACCAGATTTTAAGTAAATTGTATTTACTCTGCTATAATAAGCACTGCAGCAGGTTAAAGAAACAACTAATACAGTAAGCTGTGGCTGCTGCTTTGTGAAAGACTCCAAACCCCACAGCATGTGGAGTCCTTTTTCCATTAAAAGATTCCCAAACAAAAGATCACCATTCTGGACAGTATATTTGTCCAGGCTACAGCTGATATCCCACCATTGTCTGAGGATCCAAATCAGAGACTTCCAGCTGTGAGCTCAAGGAATGGCACCTGTGCTGGCTACGATGCAAAACAACAGGCATCTATCATCACCCTGCCTGTGCCACTTTTGGAAGGCCATCTGACCCACAGCATCAGTCCTGATCTTGCCGCCAAGCCAGGAAAGAAGGTGTAAACCCACTGAGTGCAGCCTTCTGTTAGCTTTATGATTTTCCACATGACTGCTTAACTCTTTCCTCTCAGTAGCAATTTTTCTCAATAGTTATCTCAAATCTTCACATGCTGGATGTATTTACAGGAGATACATGCATCAAAATGCACAGGTTAAACTACACATTATGTCATTGGAAGTGTTTTATGACTTGCAAATATAATCAATCTATTATTTTAATTTACATGTATGTACATAGATATATATTTTAGATTTTTTGCATTTTGTCAGATAATAAAGGTGTACATATAATATGTATTTGAAAAGTTTTCTTCAAAGTCTGAATTGTATTTAGTGAGTCTGAAAATGAATGGATGGTTATTTCATTGATAGGAGATGTGGTGATGCAGCTTTTAACATTAGTGCCTCATGTCTCCTGACTCCTGAAATCATACACTGGATAGGACACCCTTGGTGTGGAGTATGCATGTTCTCCATGTATTAGCATGTGTGTGTACTCCACTTTTATGCCACATCTCAAAGGCATGCGGGTCTAATTTGCCCAGGTATATGTGAACGAGAGCACCCTGCCTACGGTTAGCTAGCTTCTTATCCAGGAACAGGTCCTGCTATACACTGCATGCCTATGGTTTGCCACTCCCCAAAACTATGTAATGAAGCAAAAGGGTTTAAAAAAATTAATATATAAATATTTGAATACACTATAAAGGACATAGACTGACCATTTTAAATATTGAAAGATCTAGAGTCTATCCTAGGAATATTACCCAATACTTTTTGACATTCACTTAGTTTTTTCATAACCTATCCTTCAGGCAGCTTCTCAGACCAGGGTTCTACCTGAGATTCAGCATCTCCTTGTTATCACCCTGTGACTGGCCTGTCCAAGCTCCATAATTGTTGATGTGCACTCCCTATTAAGCACTTGACTTGCTTCTGGGGCCTTAGGTTGTCACAGTATTAACACATATTTGGGAAGTTCGCATCTGCAACCACTTCCATCTTCCTTGCTGTCAAGAGTGCACAACCACAGCACGGTGAGTGTCATCCCTTGTCATGAGATGCGGCCCAAGCTTCAGCACAAACCTCGAGAAGTGACAGCTCCCGTGCATTGTGCATCTCATGCTCCATTGTCCCTGTGACAGAGCCTGGTCTTGTTGTGAGGAACAGAAGAAAGCCGTGTGAGCTGTGACAAGCTAACGGCTGGATTATGGCAAGCTTGAGCAGTGATGCGGCTTCTGATGGCCTGGCATCTTCCTAGAATTACAGGCCTGAGAAGCAAAACCACAGTCTCGATGGACTCTGCAATAAATAAATAGATTATGCCCACTCATCTAAATACGGTGCTTGTTAATACTCATTATCTTTTCAAAATAAATCTTGTTTTCCTTCAGCTACATGCCGCTGATGTTTAAAAGAGGCGGTTTGTGTATGTGTGTGCACAGCGTGAAGTCTGGAAAATAATCAATTGTCACAGAAAGAGAAAAAAAATAATGCTAGGTTGAAGTCGACACAGCTGAAAAAGCCTCTGGAAAGCTTAATTTTAGCCGCTCTCACTACAGCAGATAAAATAAGCACTCAAAAGAAGCAAAGGACAAAGACAAGGAATGAAGAATGAAAACAATAATTAAAACATAAAGAACGCATTTTCCCGTTTTGATATACATAATTTTTTGCTTCTCACATTTGTCTGAGGCAATAACTTAGAATCCTTAAAAAATTAATCCATCCATCCATTTTCCATCATGCTTAATCCGGATTCAGGGTCATGGGGAGCAAAACGCTCAAGGCAGCAGTTAAGTGAGACAGGGAGACACTAGCCATGTTTTGGTAGATGCTGGTGTGAATTGGCATAATTGTAGAAAATAAAGGCTTTTTTAAAATGCATTCATACATCTATTCATCCATTTTCTAAACCTGCTTAATCTAATTATAGAGTTGTGGGGTATTTAAAATCTAATTTAAATCTATTTATCTGTGTACTTATGTGCTTGTGGGCTGCTTTTGTTGATTTTTTACACATCGCTGAGCTCCATTAATGAGGGGATTTTAGCCAACTTATCATTGCATAGGGGTTGTGGGGCAAGAAATGACTTTATTAGGATCTGAATAGAGAGCTTTGAGTGTTCTTCTGAACTTTTTAGTAGATGCCTTCTATGCATTTGTACATACATCCTCTGATAGATAGATAGATAGATAGATAGATAGATAGATAGATAGATAGATAGATAGATAGATAGATAGATAGATAGATAGATAGATAGATAGATAGATAGATAGATAGATAGATAGATAGATTGCAAAGCTGAATTACTCATCAACAAAAATATTAATTTCTGTTTAATTAAAAATCTGATATTTGGCAGGATGGTAAATCTAAGCCATAAGGTATCAGCTAAAAATATCAATATTAAGACTACAATTGAAAAACTAAATATCTAAAAAAATGCTTTGAGTGATTTGATTAAAATTTGTTGGCATTACAGAAAAAAAGAAAATGAGCTGATATGTGTTTTGCATTTGTCTGTTAATTTATGTCAATATATATTAATATTATGAAAACGTACATGACTTGCACAGCAGTGAAATGGGGCTTTATGCAAATGAATGACACAGTAGAAGTGATTGACAGCAGCACTAGCCAGTGGGGTGCACATATGACTGAAGAAGTGCCGATGTACTGGACAGCAAAATCCAGATGTAATTGCATTTGCCATGTACAATGAGGTGTGAAATGGAAATGAGATTGTTAGGTGAAGCTCAATGGTCAGCAAATGCTATAAAGATTGAGATCTGATGCCAGACACTGTGGCTATGAGCATTGCTGATGCTTCATCAGAAGCAAAAATGCAGGGAGAGAGAAGTAGAGGCACAAACTGCACCCTTGGATCCAAAACAAGGGTGTGTGTTAGGATGATTGACATCTCCAAATGGCTCCCTTCTGGATAAGTATGGGAAAGTACCCTGCAATAGACTGTTATCCTATCCAGAGTTCTTTTGTGTCTTGTGCCCAATGTCTCTAGCACATGGTCCGACTCCCTAAGATCTTTGTAATGGAATATTGTTTGCCTAAATTTGAACTTGGAGCATGTCTTTAGCCTGTTAATTGTGATGTTGCTTATCCAGAAATATAGCTATTTTTTTCTCACACAAATAAAAATAGGTATATTACTATTGCCACAAGTCACAATTAAAACTTTATAGGAAGTCTGTAAATGGATGTCAATATATAAATTTACCTTTCTGTTTTACTTTACTCTGTGTTCAGCACTTCCCCATTATTTCTCTTTAATTTTTCAAGCAAACAATCTGATTTCATAACTTGATTATGAACTGATTGTTCTTTTTTTTCAGGTTGTCCACCAGGAACATTCAAATCCAACCAGGGTGTTGGTCTCTGTTCAATGTGTCCCCAGAATAGCAAATCAAGCAGTGAGGCAGCAACAGTGTGTCCCTGTCGGAATGGCTACTATCGGAGTGACTCAGATCTGCCAGATGATGCTTGCACTAGTAAGTACTGAATGCAGCCCCTAGGATTTATGAACATGCATTTTTAAAGTAACAAATCAGGGGTTCTGATTGAATGAATTATTATTATTATTATTATTATTATTATTATAAGTTGCAGCCAAAAAGAAGATCAAAGTAAACAAAATGTTTATTCAGAATAGCTAACAGGTGGAAGGGGTAACCAAAGTTTGTTTTGATGCTTCACTTATTTCCCCACTGCTTAGGTTAGTAACAGGACCTAAACAAAGAATATTATGAAAAAATTGTAATGTAAAGTGTCAGCATCTTGTTAGTCTGAAATGAAAAAAATGGGTCATAGAATTAAATATTCTCTGATATTTTCCACAAACATTTGGGTGCTTACTTCATGAATTGTCTGCTGGCTAGAAAAATTAAACATATAGACTTATGGCCAGCTCACATTAAATTTGATCAAAAATATAAGCATCACACTATAATTTAAGACTAATATAGCCTATTATCATCAAATAATATCTATTATAATTAACTATTCACTTGTCGCAAACATTAATGAAACAGATAAAAAAGTTAATAATAACACTTGGTAACAAAATTTTCCTCTCACTTACGTGAATCAATATAGATGAATCTTGCAGTATTTTTCATGCTGAATTTAAATATCTAATCAAACTTTTTATATTTTGCAAGGATTTTAAGTGACACAACATTAAAATTTACAATAAAAATATATTTACACTCTTTGTACTTGCTGATAGTGTCTAAAATAAAAGGTAGAAGTGTCCAGTTTTCTACTATCTATCTATCTATCTATCTATCTATCTATCTATCTATCTATCTATCTATCTATCTATCTATCTATCTATCTATCTATCTATCTATCTATCTATCTATCTATCTATCTATCTATCTATCTATGTGTATATGTTGTGACGAATTCCATGGATCCCTGCAGATGTCCATACTGGGTCCACGCCAGCAGAGTACTGGCATCTGTTGTACTGGAGGGGGGAACTGCTCTTGATAAACAACCTCCTCCAGTCCATCCAGTAATCTTTCTCTTTGACTGGGGTAATAATACAGCCCCATCCCAGCCCGGTTATACTTCTTCTCATGTTGTCTTTCTGTTATGGTTTCCCATCTGGGAAAGGATCCACCATAGCACTTACATAGCAGCCCCTCACCCGAGCCTTGTAGGGCACAGTGGCCAGTCCGACGAGGGGCAGAGTCTGATCCACACATATTCGTTGGTACCAGGGTTCATGCAACTGCCCTCTGTAAGGATAAACAAGTGCATTATTAGATATTACATCAGTTTTTGAACATTAATTACCTTTCCTTCTCTCATCAGGCAAACCCTTGCAAAAGCATAAAAAAAATTCCCAACTTTGGTGCACATTTACTTTCTAGATAGACTCTAGCAACTACTTTCGGGGTCTCACAGAACATCATGAAATGCTGGTAGTGCATGGCTAGAGCACTATCTAGCAGCGCCAGGTGTTCTCTCAATTTTCCAGCACCACCGTTGCATACTTGTGAGGGCCAGTTTGGCTGTTTTCCATCATGGTAAAATGTCACAATAACTTGTGCAGGGCCTATACAGAAGAGCCATCTGGCAGCTTGTGGAACTGCACTCAAATTAATGGCAGCCCCAGGTTTTATTACAACACCTTTTGATATTGGGAGAACCCCTGATGACTACAAATGGTGATGCTACCTTGTATAGGTATAGGTTTATACTGTACGATTATTATTGTCACATGTACAAAGCACAGTGAAATTCTTAGTTGCATGTGCTAATCCACATGCAACACATTTCCATATATATGTATATCAACTGAATATTTTCATTACAATGTATATTGTAATAAAAAACAAAGACAACATAAAGATTTGGAGCACTCGAAGATCAACCCCATATAATATAAATAAAATGCAGGTTATAAGCGCATCAAAAAATGAAAATAAACAACTGTTTCTAAACAGACTGATTGAAGATGGTGAACCTTCTGGAATTAAGGTTTCCTGGCAGGAAAGGGCGGGTTCAGGTAGGTGGATGCCAGAAGTGTTGTCCCATGTTTTAAGGTCATCAGTCTTTTGGTCTGCAGAGAGAGGAAGAGAATAGGTATCAGTAATCAGCACCCTCTGGTGTTCCAGAGCCTATTACCTGAGCCTTTAAGCTGCCCCCAATGCACACACGTGTGACTATATATTTAATTTTATATATATATATATATATATATATATATATAAATACTGTGTACATATATATAATATATATACACTTTTTAATCAGTGTATAGCATCAAGTCAATGAGACTTCTGGGATATTGATCTGGTCAGTTAAGTAGCAGAGGGAGTTGTTAATCAGTTTCAGCTGCTTTGGTGTTAATGAAATTAACAGCTGGTGCACTAGTGGGGCAACAATGAGACGACCCCCAAAACAGGAATGGTTTAACAGGTGGAGGGCACTGACAATTTTCCCTCCTCATCTTTTCTGACTGTTTTTTCACTAGTTTTGCATTTGGCTACGGTCAGTGTCACTACTGGTAGCATGAGACGATACCTGGACACTACAGAGGTTGCACAGGTAGTCCAACTTCTCCAGGATGGCACATCAGTATGTGCCATTGACAGAAGGTTTGCTGTGTCTCCCAGCACAGTGTCAAGGGCATGGAGGAGATTCCAGGAGACAGGCTGTTACTCTAGGAGAGCTGGACAGGGCCGTAGAAGGTCCTTAACCCATGAGCAGGACCGGTATCTGCTCAAGGTTAAATCCAGGGTCCTCTCTCAACAAATCGTGAAAGTACATACCTCAGAAGAGTGCACAGTATGATCCACTGACACGGATGTTTGACAATTTTATATATACTGTATATATACAGTATATATATATATATATATATATATATATATATATATATATATATATATATATATATATATATATATATATATATACTGTATATATATATATATATATATACAGTCATTATGAAAAAGTTTGGGAACCCCTCTCAGCCTGCCTAAGTTACTCTACTTTCAACAAAAAAGATAACAGTGGTATGTCTTTCATTTCCTAGGAACATCTGAGTACTGGGGAGTTTTCCAAACAAAGATTCTTAGTGATACAGTACTTAGTTGTATGAAATTAAATCAAATGTGAAAAACTGGCTGTGCTAAAATTTGGGTACCCTTGTAATTTTGCTGATTTGAATGCATGTAACTGCTCAGTACTGATTACTTGCAATACCAAATTGGTTGGATTAGCTCGTTAAGCCTTGCAAGTCATAGACAGGTGTGTCCAATCAAAAGAAAAGGTATTTAAGGTGGTCAATTGCAAGTTGTGCTTCCCTTTGACTCTCCTCTGAACAGTGACAGCATGAGATCCTCAAAGCAACTCTCAAAAGATCTGAAAACAAAGATTGTTCAGTATCATGGTTTAGGGGAAGGCTACAAAAAAGCTACCTCAGAGGTTTAAACTGTCAGTTTCAGCTGTAAGGAATGTAATCAGGAAATGGAAGGCCACAGGCACAGTTGCTGTTAAACCCAGGTCTGGCAGGCCAAGAAAAATACAGGAGCGGCATATGCGCAGGATTGGGAGAATGGTTACAGACAACCCACAGATCACCTCCAAAGACCTGCAAGAACATCTTGCTGCAGATGGTGTATCTGTACATCGTTCTACAATTCAGCGCAATTTGCACAAAGAACATCTGTATGGCAGGGTGATGAGGAAGAAGCCCTTTCTGCACTCACGCCACAAACAGATTCGCTTGTTGTATGCAAATGCTCATTTAGATAAGCCAGATTCATTTTGGAACAAATTGCTTTGGACTGATGAGACAAAAATTGAGCTAATTGGTCATAACAAAAAGCTCTTTGCATGGCGGAGGAAGAACACCTCATTCCAAGAAAAACACCTGCTACCTACTGTCAAATTTGGTGGAGGTTCCATCATGCTGTGGGGCTAGTTTAGGGACTGGGGCCATTGTTAAAGTCGAGGGTCGGATGATTTCAACCCAATATCAACAAATTCTTCAGGATAATGTTCAAGCATCAGTCACAAAGTTGAAGTTATGTGGGGTTGGATATTCCAACAAGACAATGACCCAAAACACAGTCCGAAATCTACAAAGGCATTCATGCAGAAGGAGAAGTACAATGTTCTGGAATGGCCGTCACAGTCCCCTGACTTGAATATCATCAAAAATCTATGGGATGATTTGAAGCAGGCTGTCCATGCTTGACAGCCATCATATTTAACTGAACTGGAGAGATTTTGTATGGAAGAATGGTCAAAAATATTTCCATCCAGAATCCAGACACTCATCAAAGGCTATAGGAGGCGTCTAGAGGCTGTTATATTGGCAAAAGGAGGCTCAACTAAGTATTGATGTAATATCTCTGTTGGGGTGCCCAAATTTATGCACCTGTCTAATTTTGTTATGATGCATATTGCATATTTTCTGTTAATCCAATAAACTTAATGTCACTGCTGAAATACTGCTGTTTCCATAAGGCATGTCATATATTAAAAGGAGGTTGCTACTTTGAAAGCTCAGCCAATGACAAACAAAAATCCAAAGAATTAAGAGGGGTTCCCAAACTGTTTCATATGACTGTATATATATATAAATGTATGAATATACTGTACATTATATATAGTCCATCTTATGTATAAAAGTGTCTCCATTATTGTCCCAGAACTTATTCTGGAAGGATTTGTGGAGGAAATAAGAGTAATTGGAAAAAACCCAAATAAAAGTATGGAGAGCAAGTGTGACCTTTATTTATTCTTATTGAATTCTAGTATTCTATTCACTAATTAGAAATACAGTTTAGTAAAAATCAGACAATGACATGTAACAAAACTACAACTCTAATATTGAAACACTGATAGAAAAATGCAATGTACACAAATTATAACATATTTTAAAATATCCATCCATCCATCCATCCATCCATTTTCCAACCCGCTGAATCCGAACACAGGGTCACGGGGGTCTGCTGGAGCCAATCCCAGCCAACACAGGGCACAAGGCAGGAACCAATCCTGGGCAGGGTGCCAACCCACCGCAGATTTTAAAATATGCATAATCCAATTCACTTTACTTATACATATGTTTTTATAATATGGGCAAAAGTTTCATAAAGCATTAGTGTCAAAGGTCAACTACAATTTCCAGTGGATCACAGAGCATGCAGACAATGAGGATTAATGCCATGAAGGTCTGACAATGACTCCATCAATGGCAATGACACATCCACTCCAGGGTATATCAAGTGTCACTGCAAGATGCCCAAAGGAGAAAGAAAATGGGCAAGACTTTAACTGCCAATCAAAATAATTGCTATAATTACAAAAAGCAGTAAGAACAGCCTCAGCAGTAGGTTTTAAAAGCATATGCTAAAATAATGAGTTTCCACTCTTGATTTAAATACTGAGACCAAAGGGGTCTCTCAAATATTGATAGGCTGATCATTCCAGAGGTTGTGTGCCTTGTATCTAAAAGCTCTGCCTCTTACACTAGTTTTATTTTTCCTTAGAATATAAGAAGGTCCAATCATGAGATTGTAATCTATGTTCCGTGATAATTTCTGCAAAAAGGGGGGTGCTTAACCATTTAATAATTTTTATGTCAAAAGATTTAAAACATCAACTATAACCATAATTGGAAGCCGTTATAGTTATTTAAGAGTATTAGGTATTTGAAGTTATATAGTTTTGCATTTAATGTTCAATTATAATCCTTGTTGTTTACAAGTATTAACTGAAATATTTGAACAACTATGAATTCTGTGTGAATCAAAGGGATGAAGTAATGTTCCATGATTTTACAATTTAAGGAACTGATGCAATTTTTTAAAATTTCAAACTTTTAGAAGACAGATTTTACAAAGTCGGAACTGAAAGTTAAATCGTGTCAAAGACAACATTGAAACTTTGGGTAGATTCGACCATTGTAAAAGTAAAGTCTTTTGACTTAAAAGTTCCCATAAGTTGTCATTCTGTGTGCAGTTTACAGAATTTCTGTTTTTGATAATTTGATAAGAACTAATTTTCACTCGCAATTTCTTCCTAGTCTTGCCAGAATAAACGTCAGACCCTTAGACCCCAAATTGGTTTTAAGTTTTGAAAAAATATAATGTCATATTGTAATGCTATGTTATATTTTCGGTTCTTGTTTAAAGCGGTTACACTTATTATGTAAAGCACTTTATTTCTGGCCTAGCTAAAGATGTATCAATCAGTTTTAATCAATAAATACAGATGAGTGTCATCAACAAACAAATGAACATGATTACAAATCATTATATAAAGAAAGAAAGTTAAAAAATGGACCTAGCACCAAACTCTAAACAGCATTAGTTGTGACTGCAGACAGGAATGAAAAAGTATTTTGAGCCTTGTGTACATATTGAAAAAGACTTGAAAAGCATCACGCAAACAAACTAAAACCTGTGCTTGAGAGACTCACTGTAAAATCTTTGAAGTAAAATGTTATGGTCAATAGAATCAAGAGCAGCACTTAAATCTGAAAGTATAATGATAAAAGCATTTCCTTAATAAAAAGTTAGGGTTTCATATAAATTATGAATTGATATTTAGATGCTTTAAAGCTCTGGTCCTTAGTTGGGCATTAAATGGCAAAAAAAGGAGCAGATAAAAGATAAATAAATGATAATCTGAAATGATTTTTATTAATTGGAGACATAATTACATTCTGAATATTAACACCTCAGGTGATACTTATAACAAAAGTATAATTGTGAGACTGTGCAAAACTACCTGAAGAAACTGCACATAATCACTTAATTGATAATTGATAGCTAATTCTGATAAAACATTGCTAACCTTGACTAAGAACATGGTCTACATTTATAGTATAACTTTGCTTGACTTGGTTTCCTTGTCTGATAACAATTAGAATTAAACATAAGGCCTCAAAAAAAACTCCACCAAATGCCTCTCTCTAATGCATAATTTAAAAGTCAAGTCAAGTTGGGGAGCATGCACTGGTACAGTGTGTTGCCACACCCACTACACGACGAAACAACTCGGGATCCCGGTTTGCAACCCCCCAGGCAGACACGCGGTCCAGTCCCACCCTCCGGAAATGACCCTCTATCTGCCGCAGCCAGGTGTTACATGGGCGACCCCGTGGTCTGGTCCAGCCACTCGGGCCCCCAACAATGAGGATCTTACGAGCTGGATCACCCTTGGGGATATGCGCCACATGGCCATAGTGCCATAACTGACACTCCCTCACAAGGCAGGTAATGTGCCTCATTCGGGACTCCGTGAGCAACCGCTCATTCGACACAAAGTCAAACCAATGGTACCCAAGGATTTTCCGGAGAGACATAGTACCAAAGGAGTCCAGTCTTCATCTCAGGTCACTGGATAGCGACCATCTCTCATCCATATAGCAAGACAGGAAGCACCAGGACTCTAAAGACTTGGACCTTCGTCCTTTTGCATAGATATCGGGAGCACCACACTCCCCTTTCCAGCGACCTCATGACCCCCCATGCTCTCCCAATCCATCTACTGACTTCATAGGAAGAGTCACTAGAGACATGAATGTCATTTCCAAGGTAAGTAAACCTCTCAACAAGGTCAACACTCTCTCCGCAAACAGACACACTTCTGATTTATAATTATAAATTATATAATTATTATATATTATTAATTATATTATAATTAATTATAATCTTATAAATTATATAATTATTGTAATTTATAAGAACGGGTTAAACAGTCACAATAAGCCTTATATCAGACAAAAATGTTGTTCGTACAACTGCTTAATTTCATAACACGTGAATGTTTAATAGATAGCACTTTAGGATGTTTTGATACAAAGTTTGTATCTGAGGCTTTTATATGTAATTTAATATATCATTAAATACCCAATCCTAATGGAAGTTCCAATTTTAAATTGAAGTTGATTATGCTCTGTGTTGGCTGACTACAATTTTTAGTTGTAAAACAAAAACACATAGGTATTACTCAGAGTAAAACTAAATATGTTAGAATATTGCATTCAACCTACATTTTACAGGGCTGAATGATGCCCTTAATAGCCAGTTAGATACATTTTTTTCTATATTTTAGAATTAAACAAAACATCTCTTACAGTTAGTGTGGACATTGTCTTTCAAAGACTTTCAAAGAAAGTCTAGTCTGTTCTTAAAAAAATTCACAATTACTTTAAAGACTATGCTTTGAAATGCAGTCTAGGTGAATGAATCCTTCTAGATTACATATCACTGGTAAAAGGCAAAATGAACTTACATTTTTATATTTTTTTAGTTTTTGTGCACACAGATGTGAAGCGCCTTGTTAATACCTCTGGTTGCTGAAAACAAATGTCAGCAGTGGCACAACAGGAGCACCTTTATTGTATTATGTTAGTCCATTCATCTAATGTGTAAGAAATCTTGGAAAACTGATACCATTTTATTTGCACTACAGGGACTTCATAGTTAAGAACAACATTATTTTTATCACATTGTTCAATCCCTTTATTTTTAAAAACAGCAAACATGATGCTCAGTTCTAAAAACCTATTCTGGTCCAAACTTGGATGCTCCAGGTCTGACTTTGAATATCCTGAGTGCTTCCCTGACTGTGAACCTTTCAGTATGTGGACAAACATCACAAAGAGAGAAGATATGTTTTAATTTAATTTAGAATCCATTATATAAGCAGCAATGGATGCACAAATGTTATAAGACATGGAACCTTTAAGTATATTTAAGTACAGTTAGGTCCATAAATATTTGGACAGAGACAACTTTTTTCTAATTTTGGTTCTGTACATTACCACAATGAATTTTAAATGAAACAACTCAGATGCAGTTGAAGTGCAGACTTTCAGCTTTAATTCAGTGGGGTGAACAAAATGATTGCATAAAAATGTGAGGCAACTAAAGCATTTTTTGAACACAATCCCTTCATTTCAGGGGCTCAAAAGTAATTGGACAAGTGACTCAAAGGCTATTTCATGGGCAGGTGTGAGCAAGTCCGTTGTTATGTCATTATCAATTAAGCAGATAAAAGGCCTGGAGTTGATTTGAGGTGTGGTGCTTGCATGTGGAAGATTTTGCTGTGAACAGACAACATGCGGTCAAAGGAGCTCTCCATGCAGGTGAAAGAAGCCATCCTTAAGCTGCGAAAACAGAAAAAACCCATCTGAGAAATTGCTACAATATTACGAGTGGCAAAATCTACAGTTTGGTACATCCTGACAAAGAAAGCAAGCACTGGTGAACTCAGCAACGCAAAAAAAGACCTGGACGTCCACGGAAGACAACAGTGGTGGATGATCGCAGAATCATTTCCATGATGAAGAGAAACCTCTTCACAACAGCCAACCAAGTGAACAACACTCTCCAGGGGGTAGGTGTATCGATATCCAAGTCTACCATAAAGAGAAGACTGCGTGAAAGTAAATACAGAGGGTGCACTGCAAGGTGCAAGCCACTTATAAGTCTCAAGAATAGAAAGGCTAGATTGGACTTTGCTAAAGAACATCTAAAAAAGCCAGCACAGTTCTGGAAAAACATTCTTTGGACAGATGAAACCAAGATCAACCTCTACCAGAATGATGGCAAGAAAAAAGTATGGAGAAGGCGTGGAACAGCTCATTATCCAAAGCATACCACATCATCTGTAAAACACGGTGGAGGCAGTGTGATGGCTTGTGCATTCATGGCTGCCAGTGGCACTGGGACACTAGTGTTTATTGATGATGTGACACAGGACAGAAGCAGCTGAATGAATTCTGAGGTGTTCAGAGACATACTGTCTGCTCAAATACAGATAAATACAGTCAAACTGATTGGGCGGCGTTTCATGATACAGATGGAACATGACCCAAACCATACAGCCAAAGCAACCCAGGATTTTATTAAAGCAAAGAAGTGGAAAATTCTTGAATGGCCAAGTCAGTCACCTGATCTTAACCCAATTGAGCATGCATTTCACTTGTTGAACACTAAACTTCGGACACAAAGGCCCACAAACAAACAGCAACTGAAAGCCGCTGCAGTAAAGGCCTGGCAGAGCATTAAAAAAGAAACCCAGCATCTGGTGATGTCCATGAGTTCAAGACTTCAGGCTGTCATTGCCAGCAAAGGGTTTTCAACCAAGTATTAGAAATGAACATTTTATTTCCAGTTATTTAATTTGTCCAATTACTTTTGAGCCCCTGAAATGAAGGGATTGTGTTAAAAAAATGCTTTAGTTGCCTCACATTTTTATGCAATCGTTTTGTTCACCTCACTGAATTAAAGCTGAAAGTCTGCACTTCAACTGCATCTGAGTTGTTTCATTTAAAATTCAATGTGGTAATGTACAGAACCAAAATTAGAAAAAAGTTGTCTCTGTCCAAATATTTATGGACCTAACTGTATGTATATTAGTTATGACTTTGAAAACAGCAATGCCCTCAAGTCGCTAGATGAAATCCATGCAGATATTTGGAAAGCAACCAATTGTCACAAGTGACAGGTAATCAAACCGGATTGTGTGGAGTGTGAACTACTTACTGCCTCGCTTTCCTGCAAATTCTGCAATATTTTAAGAAAAACAATGCATCTGGTTCTACCTAAATCACTATGATAATCTACACAATAATATATTGATGACAAAACTAGGAAATCCTGGCTAGCTATTGAGTGAAGGTCATCTTGACTTGCAATTCATTTTGTTTCTAGTTTAAAAGAAGTCTGTGATTTTTGCTTTCCTCTTCTCCATTGCCAGCTTGCCCAAGTTTAGCAAACTAATCCTCATAATTTAGTTTGTAAGCCAATGGATCATAATGGGATCATAAAGCACCAGAAAGGCTGTAAAAATATGAAAAGAACATTCATCAGTATTGTGACAAATAAGACAAACATTTAACTGTGTGTACTTAAATATAACATGGTGTTTTTAGATTTAACTTTAAGTTATATATATTCTATCCATCCCTCGCATCTTCGCCCACCTATTAGTGAAACAGGACAGTGAAGAGGACCCCACCCAGCTCTCTACTCCTGATGTCACTTTTCCCCTTCCACAGCCTCTGTCTCGGATTAGCGCAAATACTGTATATCGCTCCTGTAAGTGAACTATGATTCTTAGTGCAATGAGAGAAGTTGCAAAATCAACTGGAATGTTCAAGCAAATTATAGAAAAAACAAGATCTAAATCCGTTAAGTAGTTCTCTCATTTGCTAACTAAGTGGAGTTAAGGTTACGTTCCGACGCATGAGTGAGGAAGGCCCCCCCCACCCCCCCTCCCCGCAGCCCAATGAGTCTCTCTTGGATTTGCGCTAATAAATCAGTACCACAATCAAACTATGATAGCGCAATGAGAAAGTCACAAAATCAACGGAAATCACAATCTTAATCCATTAAGTAGTTCTCTCGCAAAAAATGGGCAGACATACAAATGGGTCTAAAAAACTATAAGAAATTTCGTGCTTGGACCGCAAAATTTTTAAAACTGTTTCTTAGCAAGCACCTATAAGCCAAGGGTAATCTGCATTCCAAATTTCAAGTCCCAAGTCCTCATGGTTTGGGAGATTTCGTGATGAGTGAGTCAGTAGTAACAAGCAGACAAAACAACATCAAAGTGTGGGGCACCACCTTGGTGACCTGTATAACTGAAATAAGGCAATAATGAAAAACATGCAACAAATTGCAGAGAACATCTTTTCAGATCGGAGCTCAGAATTGAACTGACTCAGATTGTCTGAATTTCTGGTCATATTGGTTCCAGGCTGGAAGAGACGGGTCCAGGAAGATGGATAACAGAAGCAACGTCAATGGTGCAATCGCTGTCAGTGTTCTGTTGTGCAGAGGGATGAAGAGAATAATTACTATCATCAGAGCATATAAGCTGTCTTTCATGTGCGCACATGTCACTATATATATATTTATTTATATATAAAAAGTATGTATATATACTCATACAGTTGTATCATACTCAGAATCAATTGAGCCCTGCTATGTGAAATTTACATTGGCTAAAATTGCATGATTAATATGAAAATTTAATTTAGTTTTTAAGTATATTCAAGGTATAAAATATTATTCCTTGTTAGATTTTGCTTATTTATTTGTTTATTAAAATTATAGTCATACATGAGTCCTTTAATTACCTACATTAAAAAGTAATTATAAGATTAATGAGGCATTTCATTTTTCTTGCAGTATACTATACTTGGAAGAATTGTAAAATGCACAAGTGTTCCACAGGGACGACTTCTTGTAATGACAAGATGTAGTGACACTTTCAGGATCATGATTGTCTATTAATTGCTTGCTAAGATGTACAACAGTGGAAACAAGCTGTCAGTGTGGTGGTATTGTAATCTAACAAATGGAACTAACTGTACACTTTCAGTACCTGCTTGTCTTGATCAAGGTTATAGGGACTATAGCAAAGGCAATGGGTGCGAGGAGTACAAATCCATCACAGGACACACAATACCCATGCACTGCATATACAGTTTCTAAAAAAAAGTAATCAACCCATGGAATTTTTCATATTTTATATGCAACATTGAATCACAATGGATTTCATTTGTCTTTTCCTAGACTCTTTAATGTCAAAGTGAAAATAAATTAATTACAAAAATAAAATACAAAATAATTGTATATGTATTCACTCCTTTAATATGACACCCCTAAATCATCTCTGGTTCGGCCAGTTGGTTTTGTTAGTCACAATGTTGGTTCAATGAAGACCACCCACCTGGGGTTTCAGTTGATTGAAGTAGAAATGCACCTAACCTACACAATGAAGACAAAAGAACATTTCAAGCATCTCAGTGAAAAGATGATTGAAAAGCACAAGTCAGGGGATGGAGACAAAAAAATATCCAAGTCACTTAATATCCTTTGGAGTCCAGTTAAATCAACCATTAAAAATGGAAAAAGTATGAAATTTCCTGGAGCAGGCCATTTGCATGTATACATGCTATTTTGTGTATTTTGGCATTTGGACTTATGAGGAATGGATTCGTATTTTGACATTTATGTTACATTTGGTGTAAAGTCTGCAAAGATAAAAGTTATTAACATCTCAATTTTATTTATTTATGGAATGCTGATGATGTCACAGCCAGAATTGACACTACAAACATAGCAGAGATCACACTATACGTTATCCCTCAGTGAATAAAATAACCTTGTAGAGCTTCAGTGTTAGCTTACTAGGGGGCTCCACCCCCTGCTTGCTTCGCTCGCCAACCCCTGGTGTTGGGTAACCCGAAATACATTGATGTATGTATGAGATATATTGGAGTGTAAAGGTGTAGATGACGAACAAAGGAAGTAAAGAACCCATAGCATGGCACATTAGAAAGATTTATTGGAATATTTCTTTATACACAACATTTGTAGTAAAGATGGTGTGTTGTCCTTGAATGAGTTTTCCTTGGTATGGAGTATCTATAACTTTAACTTTAATGTCAGATGAACGCCGAACTCTTGAGAAGGCTACATAAAGTTGTCCATGTCCAAATACAGGCTCAGAGAGGTATATGCCAACTCTGTCCATGGTTTGTCCTTGGGATTTGTTGATTGTCATGGCAAATGCAGGTTTAATGGGAAATTGGCGTCGTTTAAGTGTAAAAGGTAATTCCAGGTCAGAACTTGTAAGATCAACTCTAGGAATCAGAACAGTATTGTTAGAATGTGATCCTGTAAGTACTTTTGCTTCAATAACATTGTCTGTCATGGTGTTGATGACTAAACGTGTACCGTTGCATATACCTTGTTTAGTATTAAGGTTTCTTAATAGCATGACTATTGTCCCGATTTTAAGGTTAAGATTGTGTTGTGGTAATCCGGCTGGGTTATTAGTGTTTAAATATTCTAAGGGGAAATTAAGATGGTGATTGTTTATGACTTCAGCGACGTTTCTCATTATCAGCTCTGTGCATTGCTTGTTTTCAGGAAGGTTCATTCGTTGATAGATTGCGTCATCTGGATCTAACACGTAGATTTGTGCATATTTGCGTTCGTGATTTGGTTCAGTGTGCACTGTTCCAATCCGATGTAATATTTGTCCACATACGCGAAAGCAGTATGGGCCATTGCCAGCTGGTGGCCTGATATTTACCCCGGTAGATGCAAAAGCAAATGAACTATTGTAGGATCTAATGCAGTCCATAAGTTTTTACTTTCGGGTACATTGTTAGTTAGAAGCTTCCGTAGATATTCAGGATATTCATCTAAAGGAGGCAGTCTAACCTGACCCTTTTGACAACAACGTGTAAACTTATTAGTTGTATTGCCAGTTGTTTCTTCAGGGAAGTTAAGTGAATGACAATGACAGCAAATGATATTCATTAATCCTAATGAATGTTCATTAATAGTGGACTCATTACTGAATGCGTTGTCAGCTAATTGGCAGAATTGTTTAGCGGCTGTTTGTCATTCCTTTCTTTGCCGTTTATCTATTGCCTCTGCTGTTTGAGAGGCGCGTTGTAGGTGCCTGCGTTCATTAATTGTATTCAGGCGGGCTCGTTTCTGTATGTCTGTTAGTTGAGATGTTTCATTTTGGAGCCGTGACTCCTTTGGTTGCGTTGTTTGAGAAGCGCGTTGTAGGCGCCCACGTTCATTGTTTTTATCCAGGCGGGCTCGTTTTTGTATCTCCGTCAGTCGAGCTCTTTCTTTTTGGAGCCGTGCCTGCTTTGCTTCCGCAGTTTCAGATGCGCGTTGTAAGCGTCTATGTTCATTGTATTTGTCCATGCAGGCTCGTTTTTGTAGCTCCGTTAGTCGAGCTGTTTGGTTTTGGAGCCGAGACAGTTTTGCTTCCGCGGTTTCAGACACGCGTTGTAGGCGCCTACGTTTATTGTTTTTATCCATGCGGTGACCGTGACTCCATTAGTTATCCGTTGTCTACCGTTAGTAATATGGATAATTGCACTTACTGTTAATACGGAGCGTTTTCTGTGGTTGTACTGTTAATAATGCATCACTGTAATGTGATTCACATATGCTATATGGTTTGGACGTTTGAGGATGCCGTACGTTTCATATGGAGAGTTCGTTTATTCTTATTACCCGGACCATGCTGAGTAGTGTGGACGTTTAGTTCAGAAGCGCGTTGTAGGCGTCTGCGCCTTTCGTACTTTCTCGTGCCTTCCGTACTATCTTTGTGGACCTTTGCGGACTCCGTAGTGTCTTCCATTTGACTCTGGGGTGCAGTGCAGAATCCTCTTTTCTGTGTGGCTGTGTCGTTAGCCGTTAGCTATGGGCGTGTTGTTGCTTCATGTCTTATTTACGTTAGTTGAGCTCTTTCGTTTTTGAGCTGTGACTCCTTCGTTAGTTGAGCTCTTTCGTTTTTGAGCCGTGACTCCTTCGTTCGCGGTGGATCAGACTTCGCTTGTGGTTTATGAGACGCGCGCTGTAGGCGCCTGCGCACTATGTCTCCTGCATCCATCGCCGTGTACCTGCGTCTGTGCCTTCCGGTTTACCATTCTCAGTTAGTAATATGGATTCTAAAGTAAGCACGCTTCGACCACGCTTTACCTTTAACTCACAAGTTCCATCTTGTCCTTTTGTTTCTTGGAAGCCTGGTTATATTCTTGATCTCATGGTTCTGACACTTGTTTTTCTTGTCTTGTTCTTGCTATCATTTCCTGGTATTTTTTTCAGTGCTCACAATAATCATTGGTCACTATAACATGTCCTTAGCACAATGGGGCACAGCCTCATCTGATCTTGTGCAAAATAAGTAATAAACTTAATTTCATGTATTATTACAATGCTTATAGCAATCCTTTGCTTTGTCTTCTTCAGATTTTTTTTTTATTTTCTATTATATGCACAACTAGAAGAGGCTCCATTGTTGCACAGATAATATTTTAAGCTCTGGTCTGTGGCTTTTGTCTGTTCTGGTGTTTCACATGCTCTGAGCCACCAGGTGGCACTGCCATTGAAACTGTTTTAAAAAGGTTACAAAAAAACAAAAAAAAAGTATCCCTAGGGTCAAAATTTTGGGTTAGGACAAAATCCAGGGTCTTCCATTGATCAAATGAGGGTGGTGTGCAAATTTTGGCAGTGTGGATCTGTAGCAATTTGAAAACATTTGCCAACTTTTCGCTAAAGTGTACCTTAGCTCTTTTCCTCGGTATTCATGTGTGTCTGAACTCCCTCTCTTAAGCATGTTCCCATAAAGCCTGCTTTAATTATTTTTAATGCATCTTTTTCACATCCTGTCAGCTTTTATATTTGCAGTCTCTTAAGGTGATTCTCCTCATGCCTCCCATGTTGTTTCTCCTCCTCGTGTGTCTCATACTCACACTTCTCCTTTTGATGCATCAACAACACCAAACTGACCAATCACACAAAAGCAAAACTGGCCAATCAGATTACTCAGAATGCCTGGACACACAGACCTTAGTGTTATATTATATAAGTAGATATACACACACACAGATGTTGAGCTTTATGTATTAGATATAATTACTTATCTAGAAAAAAAACGTTTCTTATAGTTTGTGAAATTTTCTTTATGCCAGGTGCTGCAAGCCTGTTTCCGGCTGAAGGACTGGGCTAATTGGCCTTGCAGTGTTCTGTATACCAGGGGTCCTCAATCACAGTCCTCGAGGGCCGCAGTGGCTGCAGGTTTTTGCTCCAACCCAATTGCTTAATAAGAAGCACTTATTGCTCAAGTAACACTTGTGCTTCACTTTAGTTGTCTCGCTCATTAAGATTTTGAACTCTTATTACTTATTTAAGTCTTAGACAGCTGTACTCTTGGTTTTTAATTGCTCCTAATTAGCAGTAACATGCAAATGACAAAAGAGACCAGCATTTCTCCATTTAGCTTGTTTCCATTTACACCTGTGTGTATTTATCATGCACTATTGGGTTTAATTAAATACTTGGAAGGAAAGTGAAGAGAGTAAAGTGAAGGACTGAGAATTACTCATCCATTTTAGCCTTCAAATCATTTGGATGATATCCTTAGAAAGGGGAAGAAAATCTAGGATATGAGAATTTCCTGACATGGCAGAGTTAAAGCACTAACAAGCCATGAAATCAAATTATTGGCAAGAATTGCTTTCTAATTAAGCAACCGGGTTAGAACAAAAACCTGCAGCCACTGCGGCCCTCCAGGACTGTGATTGAGGACCCCTGCTCTATACCATTGGGTATGGATGCACATGTGCAACCTGAATTTTCCAGCTTATGATTATTGTCGCCTGATGTTGTTGTTATATTTTTTTTATTGTATGTTTGCATTTCTGGAGTGAACTTTTCCCAATTGTAGCCGAAAGTAGTATGAAAAATCCAGTACCTCCCTTAAAGTTAGCCAAACTAATCTCTCTATTATAAAAAAAATCCTGGGAGGGAGAGACCAG